>NC_140702.1:31449750-31604750 GCF_054131305.1 Coturnix japonica
GCCTTTCCCTGTTCTTTAAGATGTACAGACCGACTTAGGGCTGTGTATGACCATGAAGCAGAGGGTGAATGCAAGAGTAAATAGAAATAATGGCATAGAAGAGGGGCGTTGTGAAGCAATACACGGAGTGACCCCACTGCTGGCACGTCCACAAATCACTGTCACTCACCTTTGACTCATGTGCCTCCCTACTGCTCTGTATAAGATGAGTGATTATTTTTTATCAGTGGAGACCAGCTACAGTAAAAGCCTTTTTTTTTTCAGCTCCATATAAACACAGAATAAAGGAGAGTACTCAGTAATTGACAGGACACAATTAGTCTTTATCTTTCCTTCTACATCAGTTCAAGAGCAGATGGTAAAGGGATGGGGGGAGAGGGGGCCACTTCATTTCAACCCTTCATGTAATCACTGGTCAGGATGGCTGTACTTTCTGCTAACCAGAGATTCCAGACAGAACAGCTCAGTAACACTAACAGTTTATACAGAGCTGCGTTAGACCAGGGCCCTGCATGCAAGCACTAAAGGAAAAATGTTGCCAAACTCTTCTGTCAGGACAACGTATGTGAGAAGCACCCCTCAACCACATGAAAATAGCACCTAAATCCTGCACACCTTCAACCAGGCTGCAAGGCAGCATTAGAGGTGGTTGAAATCTCAAAGTCCTTAATAGCAAAGTTTGCACTCTTCAAATTCTCACAAACTTCATTAATTGCTCCCATGCACAACCAAAGTATGTAAATTATACAAGGATGAGAATCTAGTTGGAGTGCACTGTTATAGCTCTTTCTCTCTGACAAGAATGGATTCTAAAGCACTTCATCCATATTTGTCCTGAGGAAAAACTACAGTAAAAAAGCAGTTATCAATGAGCTTCCTTGCTGGATTGAAAGAAAAATGTCTTCAGAATAAGTAATGTGTTTCAGTGTTACAATCAGTTCAAACCTTTTCCTCTCTCATCCTTTCTTCCCAAATCCTTCCCCATAAGACAACCTTTATTTCTCACCATCCCCAGCCTGCATTAACATTCCCTGCTCTCACTGAGCTGAGATCTGAATAGAATAAACTAGGGCACATGTGGTGCTCTCAGCTAGGTTACACCAGTGCAAGAGCATGATGAAAGCCTGGCACATACAGACAGGAAGTGTGCTTTTTCAAACTGCTGAATTGCTGGGACATATTATAAATATGACTAATTACTGCAGAACATCCCTCCTTTTCCATGGGCCATTGTATCACCAGTTTAAATTCAACATGACTTAGAGCTGGCCTACACTGGGAAGCTACTTCTTAGTAAGGATAAAACCAAATTCACAACTGAACACTATACCCACATAGACACATTCAATGTGTGTGAAGTAAACTACTAACATTTGGCCAAGCATTGAGAGAACACATGCCTAGGAATTATATCCTCACTGAAGGACTGTCCAGTGCTTTAATGGCTGAGAGGTTTAACTCCTCATCTCCTGAGCCAAGGACCTCACTGCATCACACAAACATGCATACACAAGTCCTCACTGGAAGACTGTGACAGTGGAAAAGTCAAGCATGCAAAACTGATGAAATTCCAGGACAAACACTATCTTCATTAATACGTATGCCTCATGGGCTCATGTAATTGTTTTCCCATTTGCTTTTTTTTGTTTGGTTGGTTTTTTTTGTTTTTTTGTATAAAACCATGAGAAGACTTGCCACAGCAGAACACAAACACCATGCCTCCATAACAGAAATCAAGACAAAAGCAATCCCAAAAGCCACTTTTCCAGGCCTGCAGTTGTTTAAGCTGCTGTAGAGGTTATTACACCTGAGCTAACACATTGTTTCTAACCATAGCAGAGCCTAGTGTCATCAGCAGGTGCAAGGAGGTAATCGTCCCCCTCTCCTCTGCCTCGGTGGGGCCACATCTGGAGTACTGTGTCCAGTTCTGTGCTCCCCAGATCAAAAAAGAGGAACTGGAGGGAGTCCAGCAAAGGGCTCGGAGCATCTCTTGTATGAGGAAAGGCTGAGAGGTCTGGGACTGTTCAACTTCAACCTGGAGAAGCTTGAGAGGGGATCTTGTCAGTACTTATCAATATCTGAAAGGTGGACAGAGCCAGGCTTCTTTTGGCGGTGGGCACAAGCTGGAACACAGGAAGTTACCAACAGACATAAGAAAGAACTTCTTCACTGTGAGGGTGACAGAACAGTGAAACAGACTGCTAGAGAGGCAACTCCTTCTCTAGAGGTACTTGAAACTTACCTGCACACTTTCCTATGCCATCTGCTGTAGGGAACCTGCTTTAGCAGGGGTTGGACTCAATGATCTCCAGAGGTCCCATCCAACCCCTACAGCTCTGTGATTATTTGACTTTTAAAGACTGAGTTCTCCTTTTAGTCAGACAGCTGTTAGCAGACAATCACGTTTTAAAAGGAAAACGAAACTTCCCTGATGTTTCGTTTCCTTTTCGGCACTGTGCTGCAACATCCTCTTGTCTTCTATCCTTCTCATTTCCTAAAGTTTATCTTAAGAGTTCTTAATCAACTGGCCTGGCTCTTCTCCTACTTTCAGCCAAGGTGTTTTCTCCATCAGATCTTCCCATCTCTGCCTTATTTCACATACAGTTCTTTCCCCTCTACTTTTCTACACTTCCCTGCTGTTTCTTAGCACCAATGAAGAAAGTTAAGCCTTCATGAAACCAGGCCACAAAACAGACGCAATACTCAGTAAGAGGGTGGTTGTTTTGAGACACACTAGTAGTCTGAGAATATCCCCCTTTCAGCTGAAGAGAAATTCAGAGAAGGTTCCAGTCTCATCCAGGGAAATGCATACAATATTAGTCCACAGCTATTTAAAATTAGCAGAAACTTTGGCATCACATTTTTTGTCACTGCATACCCATCAAATGAGGGCACATGTCAGGCTGAGTCCTCGTGATTCCAGGATTTCTATATAAGTTTAGATGCAGGAAGACTAGCTGAAGAAACTGTCAGGTATAAATTATGATGTACCACACACCATCTTTTTTCTGCCACAAAAGCCATACGTAAGCTGAGCTTTGCACAGAGTGCCAATCACCCAATGCTGTGTAAAATGTGAAGTCTGGATCTCTCCTTTATAAAAACCGTAAGGCCCCTCTCGCTCCAGCCAATGAACACTTCTCACAGTCTCAGCAAAGGAAATTTAAATATAATATGAAGAAAGAAGCTCTTCCAAATAACTTATGGGAAGAAATTAAGGAATGAAAGGACACATGGGTGGGATTTTTTGTTTACTTCTAACAACCTTTTCTGTTGTTATTCTGACAGCATGGAAGCGGAAACTGGTTGAATGTTTCCTAACTTGAGCAGAGAGATGCAAACCAAAGGACCTAATTGCTCTTGTCTGGTGCATGTAAAACTGTCAAGCTGTAAAATGCAAAGGGTAACTACCACCAAAGATTTGGACATCGCTTAAGATACCTGTACATTGTTAAACTATGGTCTAAAACAGAACATCTCTTTCAAAGCGCGTATGGATACCAACAAACCAGAAGCAAAACTTTCTGTCAGCAGTGAATCAGCCTGACAGATGCCATCTGTATCCAAGGCCATCCACATCCACAGCCAGAAGTCAACATATGCTGTGATCACATGAAAATCAAGTCAGGGTGAGACAGATTTCCCTGACGGTGAAAGACTCCCATAAAATCCTCCTGTTTTTGTCTCCTTCTCATTGCACCCTGCAAAAAGACCCAGGTGTCCCCAGAGGGTACACAACCCTAAAGTTTCTTTCCATGCTTTGCTGTGACTCTTCTTGTCAGTTTAGAGACCAATTCAAATAAATGCTCAAGTAATAAGTAGAGAATGACAACAATTACTCATGATTAGGGCATCTCACAAGTGTGTGTGCAGTTTGGCAGTCAAACATAGACCACTAACTTGAAAACATAAAGCAGTCCTCCCAGACTAGACCTAGTATGCACCAAGCAGCATGCTTAGGATTCATGAGCTGTACAATGAGATCATGTTAAAGCTGGAATGATACGAATTCCTCCCCATGTCAACTGAATAGAAAAAGGAGGAAGAAACGTTAAGCCCATAAATCTTGTAAATTTAAAGCATGTGTCTGAGCTAGGGCCATTCTCCTTCCATCTCCTCTCTCCATTATTTCCCTTGGAAATGACTAAACTTAATGCAACCTCTGGTAAGATATGAGAAGCTGCAGTGAGCTCACCACCGTGATGGATATCAGGCAAACAATGTGAAGGCATGGGGCTGCTTGATTCAGCCTGCATTGTAGTGCAGGATCTGGAGTGATCTGCCGTCTGATTTAGAGTTTTCTTCAAACACTAAGATGTCACATTTGTGATTTGTTATGGCAATCAAAAGGGTTATCAAGAAAATATCCTTGTAGGAAAGAAACTTCCCAATGATTTCCCAAATGTTTCCAACTCCTAGATAGCTACATTTATTGTCTATGTGCTGTTTCATCTCTTCAACAAACGGCGGTTAGAAACACAGAACTCATACCCAGGCAGAAAACTGCAAGTTATTGCTAACAGATAATTACATGTAAAGAAAGGAATGTGCTTCTGTTGCACTGAAAGAATTGTTATTTCCACAGTGCCCAGAGCATGTTGCAGGCTCTGAAGGGAAAATGAAATAAGCAGCATGTGATGCAAAGCAAGAATTGTGCTCTCACTGTAACAAAAATACAACTTGTTCACTTCTTCAGATAAGAAGGCTTGGTTTCACATTTGGCTCAATGCAGAACTATCTGCTCCTAAAGTGCCATGCTGTAGACATATCTTGTTGTTTGTTTTCTTTTAATATTAAACCTCTCAATTCCTCAGATGTAGAACAGGAAGAGATTTTTGAGTTCAGTGCGGTTCTTGAAGTTGAAAGGAGTTACTTCTCCAATAGGAAGGCTTTTGTTCGCAGCACAAGGCTGTTTAGACAAAGCGTAGATCTGTAAGCTGTAACAAACAGTTGGTGCCAGAGAATATGTCTTGTTCATTGTGCTCAATGCCCCGTGGTACTCTTTTGGAATGAAAAAAATAGAATAAAATAAAATAAAATGAAGATGCCTTACTAGAAGCATTATTAAAAGTAAACTGGAATGCTTTTCATAGCCAAGCTTCTGCAGCTGAATGCTGTTTCAGACACACACGGTGCTGACCATTGCACTGATTAACCCCAAGCAGCTTTGGGCAGGACCACCAGAGACGGTATGAAATCCCCTCTCCTGCAGTCAAGTACATGTGGATGCGTGTGAGCCTCTCAGCACCTGTGTGCACACTGTGGGAAACAGGCTGATTCTTTAGCAAGAATTTAAAAGGAGAAAAACACCAGCTTTCTCTCATACACAGAAATATTCACCACTTACTTTAATGTATGTTGAACATCCACTTGAAAACAAAGAAGATCAGAAGTCATTATTCCTTGGAGAGGGAAGCTCATGCTGTGACAACTAATTTCCTCTTCTCCTCTCTTAGACTTTGCATTCTTAGTGATTGTTTGCTCTAGGACCTCACCTCCATCTGACACAAAGCATTTACTGTTGTTATCATTTATTACCTATGACAATTCCTATAGCTTGATGTTTGTACTGCAGTAATGTCTAAGACTTCTAGCCAGTAACTTGGCAAATATTCCTCTAAGTGGTACGTAAAACCAAATATGAAGACAGTTCCTGAAGCATAGAAACATTATTTACATACCTGGCTCACTGTATGTGCTGACTAGGAACATCTCACAATAAATTAATTCTCTTAATTCCCTACCCATCCTTTTCATCATGAGTACAATTTGGTTAAATCTTTCTGGAACACTACTCCTGAAATCCCTGCTGCATGGCAGAAGTCTTAACTAGAACCTACCAACCCCCCTCCCTGCAAGCACGCAAGGCCAGGCTGTGTGGGGCTTTGAGCAACCCGGTCTATTGGGAGATCTCTCTGCCTGGAGCAGGGGTTTGGAGCTGTTTGATCTGAAAGGTCCCTTCCAACCCAAACCATTCTATGATTCTATGATATTCCTGCTAATGAGGACAATAAAATTGACCAAAAAAACTCCTTAGTGTGAGATTGAATTCTAGTTCCTTACAGATATGCTTTCAATTCTAAAAAGACAGAAACAAATGCTTGAAGATCCTAACTGCTGCATTTAGTGTAGTGGACTTGTGGGGACGTCTCAACTTGACATATAAAAGGAGCTCTTAATTTTGTGGGCCAGACAGTGAAAATTCCATTAAACAAAGCTCCCATTACACTTCCAAGGAAATTCATTTGGATCTCCATGCTATTTTTAAAGGCACTTCAGTTTACAGAAGGCCTCAGCTCAGCTTAGTTTCCCAGCTGGAGAGACGTGACCTGTCTTGTTGAAGTGCTGAATAAGCAAGGGCTTTCTACCTAGGGGAGAAATACCCTTCTAAAGAACAGACCTCTCACAATTCCAGGTTATTTCCAAGTAATTGTAAAACCATCTTAACACGCAGGGGGACAGGAGTAGTAGCTAGTAAATGCAGTACTGAGGAGGGGGAGGAGAGGAGACACTGCTGCCCTGAGCACAGCTTTCTTTGTGGCTGCAGCTAAGCCTGAAGGCTGTAAGGCCAAGACATCGGGCTGCAGAGCAACAAGAAACAACCAGGGTGAGGGGAACAGGAGCCCAGAAAGTGCTTAGAAAATTTAATTATCATTATGGACTTTATTTTGCATGGATTCCCCTTGGTTCACACCAGCAAACCTGCAGAAAAAAAACCCACATCTGTTGGCCACGGTTGAGTTTCTTGTGGAAGTAATAAAATGTATCTGTAAAACTACATCTTCAACACTGCTTCTTCAGTGTACTTCATCTCCAGCTTCCCACAGCTCATAGGCAGGTATTCATGTGGAAGCCAAAGGATCCACTGGTATGTGTAATGAGCCCCCAGATAGTTCAGTACTCAGTAAACAGCAACTGTGCCATTTCCCTTAAATATCCCTGAAGTGAAAGACAACAGATATGAGTGGAAAGTCCACATCAACAGGTGTGGGCAATGTGATGTGGGGTAGAGAGGAAGGAAAAATAGCTTCAAGGCTGTAAAGATGATAAATGATTGCTCCAACTTCACTTTTGCTTCCCACTGCAATCTAAATATTTCTCTTTGTCTTACTTGTGCCTTTGTCCAGCACAGGGATGACCAGTAAGCAACTTAACCCAGCAGCCTGTAAGTAGCAAAATGCTGAGAGAGAGAAATCCATCAGCACTTTGGGAACAGGAGGAAGTCAGAAAGGGGAGGGTGGTGGATCCACGCAACACAACACAAAGGGAAAAAACAAAGGAAGCAGTTAACTCTGTAGCAAACCACAAAGTATTATGCGGGGGAAGCTGCTTCTAAGAGCGAAGAAGCATTCCTTCTAAGCCTTTTACTGCTTGATTTTACATTGCTGTGCAATATTGTGTAATTTATGTCAATGTGCGCTATAGTTTAAGAAGTAAAGTAGGAGCAAAGCACAGTCTTTGAAAGAACAAAAGCGTTTCTGTCACCTCTTTAGTAGCTATTTAACGACAGTTATACTGTACTTCAGTTGCTTTTATGGAGCAGTAGAAAGCAAACGCAGATCATATTACAGTCTTTCTAGACTGAATCTCCTTCAGTTTTGGTCTCTGCTACATGGAGGGAGGATTGCTTTGGGGGCCTTTCCTGCTGTTAAAGCTGCTAAAAACATTCCTGAAATTAAGCTACAACAACAACAACCCAATGCCAACCTCAGGACCACCCTACAATGACCCAACCTAGCAGTTTTCCCATGGGTTCAGGTCACTGCTGACCCATTCAGCTGGGCAATGGCCATGCAATGAATATCTGGAATAAAGATGGCTGATATGAAGCCTGGGTGAGTTGCATCTCTGCCTTTATTGACTCAAAGACAACATTCACACAGCGGTTACGTCCTGCAGGTCATGCTTTGTGGATTACTCAGACATCATCTACATTTTTTCTCACTTAAAAATCACTATGGGAGCTTCAGCGCTGTGCTACCAACAGCCTACACAGCTCTTCCAAAGCAAGTGTGCAAATTTCAGTTGGCTTCTACAGAAGACGGACAGAGAACACATCCCTGCTGATGTAGGGTTGGAACTATATGATCCTTGAGGTCCCTTTCAACCCATGTCATTCTGTGATTCTGTTATTCTGCTGCCTTCCGTCTCTCATCACGCACTGCCCCGGCTCAGAAGCAGCATTTTGGTGCAGGCCTGGAGGCTTCCCAAATCCCTCCTGAGCACTGCGCCTGACCTGAGCTCAAAGCTCTGCTCAGAATTAGTCCTTCCATGCCAAAACTCCCACTGCACCAGCACAGGCTTTGTGTCCAGGCTGCATTTCAGGCTGGATATTAGGAAACACTTTGCCAGAAGAGCAGTGCCACAGTGGCACAGGCTGCCCACGTTGGTGGTGTAGTCACCATCCTTGGATGTAGCACTGAGGGATGCAGTCGGTGGGCATGGTGATATGGTGGTCGCAGAGGTGACTTCCAACTTTAAGGACTCTATGGTTTTGTTCCACGATCCTGTGATTCCAACATTCTCCTCAGCCCCCACAGCAACACGTCAAGCCGCCGGCAGCGGGAGCGCGCCGCGGGAGCGCGCCGAGGACGATGACCGGTAGTAACCCCGGTTCGGCAGCACGCCGCAGCCTCTCCAGCCGGATCCCTGCACCGACAGACGCCGCCACCCTGGCTGCACCCGAGGCTGGGGGAGGGCTGGGGTCTGCAGCAGGGACACGCGTGCTGGGGGGCTGGAGGGGCTTGGGGGGGCAGCCCTGCTCCCGCTGCATTCCATCACCGCGCATGCGCGCGCAGCATGACCGCTAGTTACCCCGCCGGGACGCGGCGCCGGGAAGTAGGTGAGAGGTAACTCCGTGTCAACGCCCTCAGGAAGAGACGCGGCGCCCCGCGCATGCGCGAATCCGCTCGCATCTCAGCCCCCCCGCGGGTGGGGGCGGGGGGGGGGTTCGGCTGTGGTTGGTCCAAAATCGACGGCTCCTATTTATTTCCACGTCAACTTCAAGAGCTGCGAAGAGCGCAGTCCCATTATTTGATAAAACAAATTCTCAGTTTCAGAACTGCGCTGTTTTCCCACACAGCAGTCACCATTAATTATGCCAGCGTAATACGATCGGAGTCATTACTTGCAGGGCAGCCCCGGCACCATTAATACAGCCCTGGGAGGTGCAGCTGTCGCTCCCCTGGGATGACCAGCGAGTGCTGCAATACTCGTGATGTCCCCTCCACTCCCCGCGGCTCTGTGGCTGCGGCAGAAGCAGAGCTGTGTCTTGGTGCTCATCCCCTCTCCCTTGTCTGGAATCTGTGGTTAAGAGGTGGGGATGGCAGCCATTCTGATGGAGCATTAGTACAGTGCCAGGAGCTCTGCAAGCGCTTCGTATGGGACTGCACTAAGGAAAACCATATTACCACTTCTGTCCCTCGTGAACAGGAGGTGTAGGAGATCAGTAGACTTAATCTCAACGCACTGATTTTACTGAATCTGAGGACATCACCTGGTTCAACTGATTTGCCATAGTGCAAAAGTGCAGCAACAACAAGATTGAAAAAGCACAAAGTTCAGGGCAGCATGTTCCCAGCTCTGTGTCTGAACTGCATGAACTAGAGCTGCATCCATTTCCTCCTGTAAGTGCAGCAAGAGTGTCTCCATTCATCCCCTCTGTCCCTAAGTAAGAGCCCCCTGTGCACTCAGCTGTTCTCTCTCGAGATCCGTGCTGATGCTTTGATTCAGGAGTGGCCATTCCAGGCGCAGCTGGTTTGGGCAGCCAAACACCGAGCAACATAAATGCATTTAATGTCACAGAATGTGCTGCTCTCCCTCAGCCTGAACAGCACAGAACAGAGAGTAGCACAGAGAGGATGCCGGTGTGTCCTAATGGAGAAGGACAAATACGTTTGACATGAGCCTTCAGAGCGTCTCATACAGAGGGAGTTGGGAAGAATGTATTATTTCAAAACCTCCGTGTTTGTCCAAGCAGCCAGATAATGGCATTCTTGAGAACACAGCGTTACTGTCACACAGCGCCCTCAGCACAGATGGAGACTGAGCAGAACTGCTAAGGAATACTTTCTGGCTCCATGTGTTTACAGTCCATCCTAATGGCGGGAAGGCTGATGCTGAGCTCAGATTGAGCAGTGAATGGAAGACATTTCCACACATTGCTGCTCTGTGTTGGGTTGTTATGTGCTGCATGCACCACAGTTTTCTCTCCAGGCACCCTCCTTGCTGTGCTGCATGGACCCATGGCTGAATTCTCACCAGAGTGAGTTACAGAGGAGCTGTTCTGTCCCCATGCAGTGCTAAAAATTGTTAAGGCCACAGTATCCAACCACCAGCCCATCCCACCATGCCCACTGACCACATCCCTCAGCACCACATCCATGCCGTTCTTGAACACCTCCAAGGATGGTGCTGCAACACCAACCTGGGCAGACTGTGCCACTGCATCGCCGCTCTTTCTGAGATGTTTTTCCTAATACACAACCTGAACCCTCCCTGGCACAAACAGAGATGAGTAAACACTGCTGTATAGTCCCTTGTCAAGCTGAAGGAACCACACAAATCAAGGGCACAGAGCTGTGCATGTGAAAGTGGCACAAGTGTGCCGCATATTCACTATCCTACCCATACCCCCAGCTTGCCTGCCTGGTCCCAAATCTGCCACTATGAAGAAGGCCACTGTTTGCAGACATATCAGCCCCTTTTGAGCTCTTTTACAAAGGATCAGAGCTGAGTCAGCCTCCAGATAATCTGCAGAAATTTTTGGGAAAGAAGACTTGCTCCATAAGCTGAAGCTTTGGCACCTGAAGGTAGCCTCTTTGAAAGCTTGGATTCACTGAGTGTGTTTTATGTGCTTGTAGCAGGGCTGTCACAGATTGCCCACAGCTGCTGCAAGACCACGTGCTTCACAGGCCACAAGTTCTTCCTGCTTTCTAACCACATATGCAAAGGCCATCTGCTGAGTTTACCACAGCTCAGACATCCTTAGCAGGTCCCAATTTTGCCTCAAGCCCCTTCGCTGGGTCCCAGTGCCCTCAGGTCAAAGCTGTGCCTCAGAGCCTTGGAACCAAATGCCTCTTAGGATTTTTCTTCCTTTCCCAGCTTGCTCCTTCACAATGCTTGCAAGTCTGTCATACCACAAGATCTTATTTACACAAAGGGCTTTTATCCAAGTTTTGGTGCTGGGAAGGCCCTTGGAATGTGAGAATGAGCTACACCCATGTGAGTGTCCTTCACATTGACAGTAGAGCCAGGTAACTACAGGCCAGAGTTTGGAAAAGCATGAGAAAGTAAGTGCTCTGGAGAATACTTCAAGTAGGGAAAAATTAGGCCTCTCAGCAGTGCTAGGCTTAAGGAAGAAGGTCATGATCGTTGTCCCCTGCATTATGAGAAGAGAATCACAGAATCATAGAATGTCCTTAGTTGGAAGAAGCCTGCAAGGGTCATTGAGTCCAAACACTGGCTCCACACAGTGCCACCCAAAATGCAAACCCTATGTGTGAGAGCAGTGTCCAAACACTCCTTGATCTCTGGCAGGGCTGTGCCCACTGCCCTGGGGAGCCTGTTCCATGCCCACCACTCTCTGGGAAAGAACCTTTTCCTAACCCCTCCAACCCTCCCTTGACACAGCTTCATGCCCTTCCCTAGCCAAGCATATGCTCATGCATTAGTGGGGATTGAGCTGCATGGAGAATGTGACAGTTTTATTTCTCTGTAGCTTTTTAGTGCTAAGGTATTAAACAGACCTGTCCTACATAACGTAAATGTATTCTGCAACATGGCACATTATTCCTGATGAAGTCATGTGGATGCTAGGCTGAAAATTTACCTCTAATTTACTCTGTGCGTGCAGCCTGCATACATTCAGACACAAGGTGAATGACTTATTGTAACCCCAGATTGGTTTCAACACTAAGTGATTAAACCATGACATCTAGACAAAGTAAATTAAGGAAGTGGTTTCACAGAACAGGCTGACACAAGCCATGCACAGTACTAATTCTGTAGCAAAAACCGGATGAGTCATGCATCTGCCACATGTGCTTTGGATAAGCTCTTGCAGGTCTGCAGCTCCTGTACACGAAGCAAACGTGAGGAAAGGGCTGTAATCTCTCACCATCCTCAGAAGTTATACACAGCTATCATAGCAAAAATCCTCCTCACCCTGCTGGATGGAGCTGAGCATGGCTCTTACCTTGGGAGAACCAAATCCCTCCCTTCCTCATATCTGTTCTCACACAGTCCCTCTTTTATTCTGCAGACTACCCCTGGTCCATAATGCAGTGCTTGTAGAGACCATCAACCCATCTCAAGTGAGCACAGTATAGAAAGGGCTTACAATGGCCATTGATTACAAGTTCTCCTGGAGGCATCTGCTGCTTCTTTTTTCTAGTCCTGTGTCTGCAGGGACATCTCCCTTAGCACTCAATAGGAGAAATCTGGAAGAGAACCAAACTGAAAAGAATGTCAGAGGAGGTATAAAGGAACTAGTCATGTTGCTGTGACTTTGCTTGTCCCAGGTGCCCATTCACTTCAGCATTATCCAGGAATCAAGAGAAAGAAGCAAGACTCTCTCTTTTGCCTCAAGTACCATAACTACAGTTGCTCTGCCACATTATCTTCAGCTCTTACCAAAGGCTTGTGTCACATTAAGGATCAGTGCACACCAGGAGCTCACTGGTTCCCTGACCTTTATGTGCTTGCTAATTTAGAGGCAGCTATGCTTCCATTTTCCTCTTCATTCATGTAACATGTAGACATCTGCTCCTGAGCTACATCTGTGTTCTCTCCAGACCTTCCCAGAGGACAGGGAGCTCTCATTTGCATGGACAGTACTTACTTTTATTGAGCTGGCTTGGCCTTTACTGATCCTTCTCAAGGCAACCCCCTGGATGCCATCTGCTTGTAAATAAACTGACATAGTAATGCTATCAGTTCTGAGAGTACCACTGCTCCTGCTATCCTCCCATGCTTGGACTGTTTATCTATGTTATATACGTTTCTTCTGTTCTTCAGTACTCTTTTGTGCTCTGCTATAGAAGCACTTCCTCCATGTCAGGAGAGCAGCAGCTGCACTGGAGATGGAGCAGCACTGCTTGGCGGGTGGCTCTGAACTGTAGTAACCCCAACAAAGAGCTCTTTCATTATGACATGCGCTGCAAGAGGCCGCACGGCAAAACCAGATCTTCCTGCCGTGACTCACAGAAATAGGGAAATGCAAAATTCCTCTTTCTGCAATACATATCAACTAAAGAAAGCATCTGGTTTGCAAAGCAATTTATGCCAAAGTAGGCAAGAGACAGCTGGGTTCTGAAACATGCTGGCTTTTCTTTGGAAGTGGGACCTTGTTGTAAGGTGCAAACATAAGCAATCTGCCAAGTATGGAAGGGACAAGTTGTAAAGCTGTTTCAGTGTTACTGAAAATTTTAGTCGGAGCTTGCTGGCCTACTCAGTCTCCGCAGCACTCTGTGCTGTTTCCCAGAGGTATGCATGGCTGCCTAGCCCGGGTACAGATGTGCTCTGTAGTTCTCTTCAGTCTATATGCAGGACCACTTCACAGTGTCCATGGTAGAAGTGCTGTCAGCAGCTGGTGGGCCAACAAGATGTTACCAGCACAATACTGGGAGGTCTTCATCTGCATCAAAGGCTCTGCTCTCTTGTGAAATCCGTAACTAGTTCAGTATCCTAGAGTTTTTAAAGAACCTCCTTTGCAGTAACAGCACACGAGGCAGTGTGAAAACAGAGTGGCTTTTAAATCACTGTGTTTGCTACATCCAGATCTCAGGCAAGATTTTGACTCTAATTTTCCTGGGGATATTTTCCAATAGCGTCTCTGATGCAGAGACTTACCAAACCAAGATAACAGCTGTAGCTTCTACAGCTTTTCCTCACCATGTGATCTTCCATTCCAACTGGAAGGATTGCCTTTTGAAACACAAACAAGACTGACAGATTGAGTGAAAGAACTGTCTGGGGGAGGCTCAACTGCTTAACCTGGCAGAGCAGTGCCAGATGCTGAGGAAACCTCTCAGCAAGCCCCGCAGCCAGCAGTTGGGTCCTGCTCTGGGAACTGAGAGCTGCTTGTCTACTGCCGTGCCACAAGCACCGCCACTCCAACACTGTAAGCTTGAGGCTAAGCTTTAGTCCAAAGACTAAGCTCAGAGGGGAAAGAAGAGCTGAATCCAAATAGGATGAGAGGATGAGACTGGTTACACCTGCTTTATTCAGCTGTGGCATCCCACAGTCCTGTGACCTAAATCATAGTCTTCACTTAGCCAAACATTGAGCTCTGTGCCCTTGAACTTGCTGGTGCGTTTGCATTGATACACCTGGGAACTGCTGCTGATTTTTAAACTTAGATGAGCAGCCTGGTCACTGGTGGGGAATTAGGAATGTGGAAAGTAGTGCAGACACCACTGCACTACCCTGATGCTGATACGAAATTGGAAATTTTTACTGTAATTAATAATAATAATAATAATAGTAATAAAGTACCACTGGAAAAGATAATGTGGGGTCAGATCTGACCTACCTGACCTTACTACTGATTATCTACACCTTTCTGTTTCACACATATTCACTCTGGGACTGCCTGTACAGTCCACAACTTTCTCTTTTCCAGCACAGCCTTTCACAGCTGCCAGGTCAGAGGAATGCCAGAACAGGGCCAGTGCATTTCAAGGTGGGTGGAAGAAGAGGTGCTTTACCATAAACTCCAGAGTTCCCATGAGCAGCAAGCCTAAGTTCCTGTGCATTTGTTTTTTTCTTTTCTGCCCCAGCATGTGCTTGGACTATTTCACAAGACTCAGGCATGTGATTAGGTTTGCCCTACATGCAGGTAAGTCTCAGAACGCCTATGGATACTAAAATAAAATAGATTATTATCATTTTCTTCACCTGAATGAACGAGTCAGTACCCTCAAGCAAATTCCTGTCACTCTCTATGTCCACTTGCATTTAGCTAAATGTAATCCTTTTTGCAGCACTTGCAGTAAGCAAGGCATTATTCAGAGTTCAGTTAAAAAAAATCTCCATCTGCCGGTGTTAGCATCACTGACCTGATGTGTGTCTGCCATGGTTCATTAGTCCTACATGGAGGACATGTGTGGGTGTGGTTACGTTTAGTTTTGCACAGGTCCTGCTTCAGTGGGTTTGACTGTCACTTTTCATTGGGATCATCCAAGCGGCTTTTATTTCCTCAGGAAATAAAGCACCACAAGTTGTTCTCTAGTGCTCCCTCTGGCTGATACCAGGAGCCATAGCTTTGGGGATGACAGGTTTGTGATTTGAAGAGGATGAATGGCTGATACTTTTTAGGATATTTTATTTTCTCTCACATTCAGCTCTGTGCTTCGGCAAAGGTATGGCTGCTGGTATCAGCCAGAGGGAGCACTTGAGGACAACTCGGGATGCTTTTTTCATGGTCATACTTTTGCTTCTGCAGGGGATAGAAGACTCATGAGCTATTTCTGCTCATTTTCTGCCACTGGACTTCAGAAACCACTTTCATATTTCAAGGTTTTATTCAGTCTCCCAAATACGTGGGGTGCAGGTGGCACCAGTGCCAAGGACTGACTGACAGACACTTTGTAGGGCTTTTTTGTTTTGGTTTGGGTTGGTTTTCTTTGCTTCTGCTGGAGTTGCTTGTTTTGTTTGTAATGGAGAAGTTTTGTAGCTAAGCAACAAGAATTTATGTCTCAGATCTTGCATTTGAGTCTAAAACATGATTTGGCTAGCACAGATTTGTAGTTCATGATGTTGTAAGAGGGCTCTAATTATGCATACATAATAGAGCACTGCAGTTTATCCACATCAGGAGTTAACACTCTGTGCGAGCTGCCTGGACTACTTGTACAACCAAGATTTTAATTTCCTTCTGTGGGAAATAAGTGAATCACTGGTTTTATAAGTATCTGTGCTACAAAATTCACATGTGAGAACATTTCTGGGAAGCAGTATAAAAAGCACGTGGATATGTTTTAAAAGTATTTTCCTTATGCTTTGAAGATAGATTCATGGAGATCTTTGCCGTGGCTATCTATATCTGAGTGCGGAACTGCACGTCCCAGGAACAGGACACTGTGGATTTCACTTTGGATCCCAGTTTAACTTACACATACATTTCCTACTCAATTCATCCCTTCTCATCCAGACCAGGACTGTCCTATTCCACACAGCACTGGCACTACGAGGGCTTATTTAATGGGTACTACAGGAACACAAAATAATTGTATGGGTGGCTATTTCTCGAGTACTGCAGAAATGCTTTTCTTGTTGCTGTTGTTGTTTAACCTCATCAGACTGGAAATAGCATTTAAACCCTTTTAAATTTATTATTATTATTATTATTTTAAATGGATATTCCACAGAAAAATCTACCACTGGAGACAGACCACAATTATTAAGCCTTTGTATGTAATCCATAGAAGAACCAGTGATACTCCCTTCCTAGCTGTGTATAACCACATTTTACACAAATAATAAATAAAAAATAAATTGAATGCTCATGATGACAGATATCTTTTATTTCTTGACTAGTAACCCAGTACAGCCTCTGGCCCACGGCTGGTCTGTTAAAGATAGGGCTGACCTCCCTGCCTGCAGGTTAGCTGCACATGTGGATTAACTGCATGTTTTTCTGAAGATGTTCCTATCTTCAAAGACAAATTTAGTCATTGTATTGTGATAAGAGTTCCTCTACTTAATCACTTCAGCAGTTGATCATTCTGATTTAGATAAAAGTGTATATTTGTTGTTTCTAAGGGTACACATGCAAAGATTTGTACAAAGGTTAGTTCTTACTGACAGTTCCCCCTTTACAACTTATCTAATACAGTTTAGATCACTCACACTTTCTCTGAAATTTAGTTAATTAACACCAAGCAATGCTTAGATATATATACTGTGACATAACACACAAGCAGACAAAAGCTGACATTGCCTGAAATGCAGTTACTGTGATTTTCTTATTCCATAAGCTTAAATCAGGGAACCAGGAAGCCAAACATCGTATTGTCCTTTTGAAACTCATACAATGTTTTTATCTGCCTTCATATTTCTTCCAAATCTGTAGACACTCTATCACTTTTGATCTATATACGACTAGTGTTGATTACTGTACAAACTCCACATTTTAACTCCAGACTGCCCGTTTGCATGTTCTGGAAGGTTAGCACAAAACCATATTAACCATTGGCCATATTAGCAATCTGGACTGTCTTTTGGATTATTTTATGAAACAGATTCCAATCTCTCAAGTTCCCTGATTCCCATAAGCTTTCCTCATTTTTTGTAATCATCCAAAGGCAACAGAAGAGTATCACCCCCTTTTTTCATTAATTTTTTTTTCTTTAAATACATTAATATATAAAATATAGAATGAATAAAATCGAAGATACAAGCACAGTATTCCCTGAGTACAATTCAATCCAATAGGCATTCAAATTGTTCCAAAGGCAGCTCACGTATTTCTTTTGGCTTTTAGCTTCTGAGAATGGACTTCATCTGCTCCATACTTCTCCTGTGGATGCGCCTTCATTCCGGTGTAATGAATCCAGGATTTAATTCCATTTACTTTTACTACAATATTTATTGTTAGGGGCACCAGCTAAGGACCTTTCAGCTTCTCCATAAAAGGTTTCTCACCCTAAGTGCAGATATACACATGGTCTCTGGTTTTAAAGAAATGTACCAGAGCATCCATGGGATATGTTAGGTCCCATTTCATTTGCAGGAACCTAGACAGTCCTTAGGTTATTTCTGCTACAAAACAAAGTCCTCCTGGAAACACAAATCTTGGAGTTATTTCTTTTAGTAAAAATTTGACTACTTCTCTTGCACTGTTGTTTTGGCACTCTGAAGAGGTGTCAGTACCAACAAATATTTACACCCATCACATTTTAGTAACTCAGAAAAATAAATTTGCCAGTATTTCCCAGCTACAGAACACCTTTTTATGTCTTATGAGGAGGTGGTTCCTCTGAATTTCAGAATTATTTTTAAGACAAATCCTGTGCACCTGGACAATACTTTTGGCAATAAATAACCTATTAATTCCCACCGTATATCTTCTTTCTGCTTCAAGTAGAGCTTCTGACCTCACATGAGTACTCTTCTGTGTTCTAATTTTTTCATTGCTGGGGGAGTCACTATACATTGACCATGAGGTGTTACCCACCATCTTACTACAATTCAATAACTCTGTTAACTTAACCTCTTCCTCACATCAACAGGAGTCTCAATATTTAAGAACTTCTCTGGAGGTAAAGCTCCCATGGTTACTGGCAGTGCTATTTTCTTGGCATCTTCATCTGCTCTTCTAATCTCCTTGATGTCAGAATGTGGGCAGTCTAAATAATGATATAGTTGACATAATGATATTGTTACCCAAACAGTTTTTTGTTTCCACATATTTTCCTGGCATTATGTCTGCTTCTGCTACTCCCCTGAGTATCCATACTGAGAATTTTCACTCTGATGGAGGGGAAGGGGTAAAATAAATCAGTGGCATCCAGATTTCTTTGCCAGGAGGCATACAATGTTCCTCTTTGTTTTTCACTCTTCCTCTATTTGTTTTTCACTTATGTGATGTTTCCTATAGTGCTTTCCAATTTTGTTCTTTCTTCACTGGCCTGTAACATTACACCTGACATTACTAAGTATGATGAGTTTTATATTTGCAAAAACTTTGCACTTTTTATCACTCCCACAAAGAGCTTTGCCCAGATGCAAGTCTGCATTTCTTTAACTGATCACTGGTTATCTGGGATCAGAACAGTCTTTACTGTTGTGCCAGGGCTGTTATTCCTGTTACATATTACCTCACTGAGTTAGGATCATATCTTGCTCTAGACAGAATAAGTACTTGTTACTTTAAAAAATAATTAGGAATAGTTGTCTGATTATTAGAATGCCTTTACCGCTAAATAAACACAATACCTGAAGTGAGTTCCAAGCTCCCAACCCAGCTCAGATGCAATGGTATCATGTGTCAGACATGCAGTAGAGTAACATCTAGACCCCCAGAAACATGCAGAATTCTCCAGAGATGTGACATCTGCCTCTGGAAGTTAGAGACTTTTAAAAGATTTCAAATTGGTTGCCCAGAAACAGAAAAATTCTGAGTAATACACATAATGATTCAGTATTTTCAAATTGATTGGCTAAAAATCTGTATTGACATCATAAATGCAAGAGAAGGTTCAAAGCAGTTTTGATGCAGGCATCCATACTCATTGCTGAAGTGGGGCTGACACATGCATAACCCCAACTATTAAACCTGTAAGCACACAATACATGAGCATTTTGATATTCTTCAGAACAGTATGCCACAAATAGTAATCAATGTTCCTGCTATTTTATAGCTCCTTCAGGAAAAAGAATAAACAAAAAATGTTACAATCATCACAAAATTCAGCACAGTCTGTGCATGGGGCTTAATATTACTGTTTGAATGATTATTCATCATTAACTGGAGACAGTTTTTTTGATTCACAAAATGGATAAATGTGAAGAAAATGCATTACAAATAGAGACAAAGCTTAGTTAGGATCCACTATTGCTTTTAGGCTTTGTTTTTGGCTGCTAGTCATTAATATTTCATTGCAATATGTCACTCATTAACTTACTGACTAAGGAGATTTTGGAGAATCTCTACAAAGCAAAAATACAATCTGACTGTATGCCTAAGTTTAACAGGTGTCTTCTACTGGACATGGCCCTGATTGTTATTTTGCATGTAATTCTGCTTATCAACTATCCTAGTTGTTCAGCTTTGGAAGTACTGAATTTTCAAACTGCTTTAACACCTCTAAATTAAAGACTGATCATAAGAACTCCTACAGCAAACAGTAACCTCGGAGATGTATAAAAGTAAAATTAGCTGAAGATAATGAATAATTTATTCACAAATAAATGGCATTTTAAAATAACTAAAAACATTATGAACTCTGACATATTCTGAAAGGAATTATTGGTTTTGATAAAGGTGTTGTTCTTTGTTTTTGTTTTTGTTTTTGTTTTTTTTTTCATCATAGAGCTTTCCACTACATTACTTGACTGACTCTTCAAGAGACAATGCTGTAATGACAAAAACATGCAGTCATCTTTAATCACCTGAGTTGCCCACTTTACTGAGATCATTGAGAATGGCTCCATGTTCAGTTCTGGTCTTCTTGTCAAAGATAAATGATTCAACAAGAAATCTGTGAGATAATGGTGGTTACTACACCAAGAAAATTAAAAAGTTGTATCCTCCTTCTCTTCAGAATCATAATACGTTCACTCTTCTTACTGCAGGTTTCCAGCCTGTATGACCCAAAGGATGAGTATGTGTTGAAAGGATCACTTCTTTAAAACCTGCACATTTCATCATTTCTATACATGCCATTAAAAACAAAAAAACAAAACAATACAAAACAAAACAAAAAGAATTAAATTTTACTTTAATTCCTTGATAAAAAGAAAGTGGAGTCCATCCTGCCTACAGAGGCATTAAGTAGTGGATGACCAATGTCCTTGAATAGACTGTGAATTCCAGGTGCTGTTCTTGTGCCAGGCAGTAATATTTTGTACAGGTGGAAATAGCTGGGTAATCCAGACCCTAAATGAAGGTGAAATGAGCCAGTAAGTGTCTCAGGGTGTCTCGGGTTGCCCTGAGGTCAATAAGCCGCTCCTAATGCTATGGCGCAATCAGACCATGGTGCTCAATATTACCTCCCTTCTGCAGACAGCACTGGGAATCACAACCTCCTTGATCCTCCAAATTGCGTGGTGCATTGCTTGTGCTTCTCTGCCACATGAGGACTTTGGTATGTCTCCTGTTGCCAGGAAGCCTGATTACCCTTTCTTTGAACCCTACATTAATGTGAGTGATTGCAATGTTTTTCTCCCTAAATCATCGTCTGTTCATCCAGGAACTCTCCCCTTCTTTCCTCATTCCGTAAAAAGATCCGGAGTAACTGTCTGAAGGTACGTATCTACACTGAATTACTTAGCTCCTTTGTTCATTCCTTGTTATTCTTCCCTGATCAAGATCCATTACACAAATAAATGTTTGTTCATGTAATCCTCTGGGTTTTTTGCTTCTTGGTTTGTCAGATTGGTTAGGGGTTTGTTTGGTTTTCTGGATAGCAAACTAATCCCCTCTTATATAAGGTCTAAATGTGATTTTGGAAGTGGCTCACTGAAGTCATAAGGGTAGATAAGACAGCATCTCAGGTCTGCTGTATATAAACTGTTAGTCCTATCCCAGAAAGCATGCCCTCGGACAAAGCCGTTTCAGTGTCTGGTTAAAAATATCATGATGCCAAGCTGAAAAAAACCCACAAACCTGAACATCATAAGAAACAGTTACTGCATTATGTAATTGTGGATGTGATTGCCTATGTCTAGGGTCACCAACAGCCATGGTTTGAGCTGAAGACAGGAGCTGAATGCAGTCAGCCATGATAGACAGCCACAAACTCTTTCTGCAATCAGTTAACTTGTGACATCATTAAGTGCACTGGTTTTCTTTGCAGAACTTCAGCAGAAACTACAAATGTCTTTGTAACAGTCAATGAAAGGCTGAACTATGTACTACGCTGTAGCATCTCTATCCTGAATAAGACAATAATAGGTATAACCACAGTTCTGCACAGGAAAAGAGAAAGGGAGCTTGGTTTTAATTTTCATGCTGGCATTTCTTCACTCCAGCAAAGTGAAAGACTCAAAGGGTATTTCTTATTAGTAACTCTTCTCATGGTATGCTATTTCCATGCTTATGAGGGTGCTAAATGCTCAGATGCAGGCCATAGCAACAACTGTAAAACACCATGTAGTTTCCCAGGAAAAAAAAAATGCATGGTACTCTCTAGATCAGGCCAGTTAGTATCAAAGCCCCATGAAAAATTAGAACTTCAATCTCTCTGTATTTTACTTTTATTTATCTAAAGGATTGTTAATGAAGTAGTGAGTAACAATTCTAGCAGTGACACATGCAGAAACACTGTAGTCACTAATGTAAATTTTACCAGCGTTTTGATTTCTGGTGTTTGAATTGTGTTTTGTTCATAGCTCCGAGAGCTTTTGCATCAGAAGAGTTGGAAATACTTTCAGAAAAAGGTGAGTGAAAACAGTGATTGCCACTAAAATGTACCTCACGTGTCTCCTCTCACACAATTGAGATCTTCTACAGTGATCTTCATCCATACAATTCTATCATCTTCATTTTATAAATGAACTCTTGAAAATGGAAGGAAGTGTTCAAGGTCATACTGAGAAGCAATGGTAGATGTAGAAGCTGAACCTATCTCTTCTAAGTCAGGATAAACAAATAGTGAACTTTTTCTCCGATGATCCCACATAAAGTTGGAGAGATAATCATTCTGGTTCAATCCAAACCAAAACACATGTTGGTAACTCATCAAATTAAGAGTTGAAATGCAAAGTACAAATTACAACATGTTTTTCTAGCCATTTTCTTCCCCCTGAACTCAATCTAGACTCAGAACAATTTTACATTTACTAGTAGGTGGATGTGATAATTTTTGCCAGTACTACGTGAGAGATGCAGTGTTATTTGGCCACAAATATTCCCAGCATAGCACAAGAGTTATCTAGATAAGAGGCCTCAACATGCCTCTTTCAAGGAACAACCAGGAAAGAGATGCTTGATATTAAAATAATCTGATGATAAATGATTTGATAAATAGAACATTATTTTTTTTTTGCCTAGATAGTAATTGAGGTACAAAAAACAACATGGATTAAACCTTGCAGCTATCTTAGTTTTCTGGAAGGAGTGAGGGGCCAAAAGGTGACAAAAGAGCGTGATGCATTCTAAAGTGTTGCCTACAGAAAGCAGAATGAAAACTAGACCTCTGCAAGAGATAGGAAATGTCAACAACAATCCAACTCTGTCAAATATTAACTCGTAGGCTCAGCAACAAATCTGAGATGTATCAGAGAAGGTATCCATTGATCCACCAGCTTTCCTCAGAGAATGGACAAAGGCTTAGAGAAAAATGCTCCTCAAGATACTCTGCTATCTTTCAATGGTTTGAGTTTTAAGGACTTCCTGAGGCATAAACCAAATACTCACTCCATACTTATTAGCTTTCCATTAATTAATCTGATGAAATTCAGCCAAATTGACATCAGTACATTGAGGTGGTACAGCATGACTAAAGTGTGATAAAGGAACACACGCTGCTCTGGCAGGCCTTCATATGGACAAGTGCAAACACTTTGTAACATCCCATGTAAAACTGAAGTGAATAAAGACATCATCCATTTTCTGAAAATGTTTCCAAGCTGAGTTTTTGCTAGTTGTTTTGGGCTTCAAAACAACTATGTTTTGAGCAACACCGGAAGACTATTGAAAGAGTGTTGTCACTAAAGGCACTGGAAGCTGCAGCTTCTTCCTGTGAATTTCCTCTTCCCTCTCCACCTCCCAGCCCCAACCATTCTGAATATGGAAGACTGAGTTATCACTGCAGCTTGATATAGTCATCCTTAGTCATCCTTGGTGTTTTTACGTTGCCCACGTACCCTTTGGTTTTGTGCATGTTCTTGGATTTCACTCACTGATACAATTACTGCTCCTATTTTGTTCACTGCAAGGCTGTAGATGATCTCTGCTCATAGAAGAATGCTGTTGAACAAATGGTGGCAGTGTGATTTGAGGCAGTCAGGATTATCACAGTATTTACATCCCAGGGGAGTTTCTGTCTGTCCAGCCTGGCAGACACTACCAGTTCTTTATTTTTGCATATCTTTCAGCTTTCAAATAATACCTTGTTTGTAACAAGGTCGCAAATGGAGATACTTTGAAAATGTTAATAAACTCTACAAAAAGAGGGGGGGGGGAAAGAGAGAGAGAGAATGAAAAGAAAAAGAGGAAAAATAAAAAGAAAGAAGAAAAAATAGGAAGAAAAAAAAAAGGAAAAGAAGAAGAAGAAAAGAAAAAGAAGAAGCCTAGAGCAATCAAAATAGAACAAATACCATCTCAGTAATTCCCTTTCATTCTTTCAGCTCTCTGTCTTTCAGTGGGGAACATTATCTACAATTAGGTGACACTCACCTGTCCTTGGGCTATGCAAATATTGCAGGAAAGTCTTAATCCAATCTCAGGTACACAAGACTCTTGTTTAATCCAGGATGTGGCTGATCTAATTCACTTGGAATTTACACAGTGCTGGTAACAAAGGTGAGCAAACCTGGCTGCCATGCCTTCTTTTTCTTGTACATAAACAAACCATCACATGAGATGTGTGACTGATAGAATTTGTGAAGTACTTGGAAGGCTTTAGTGCTTGTTTCTGTTATCATTAAAACTCTGAAGTATAAGAAACGTAAAACAGCAAACATTTTCACACACATTGCTGGTGTTCCTGACTCACCACCTGTGGACAGTATTTTCTTGGAGGTGAGGCAGAGGAAGGATAAGGACTTCAGCCACTGGCACCGATAAGTTCAGATGCTACTGAACAAATTACTGTGCTCAAAGACACTTAAGGTTGCATTAATAAATCTAATCTGCATGTTTCAATAGAACAGCATAAATACAGCATGAGTATGAAGTAGTTCTTAAAAACTCTGAGTGTAGGACAGGCTTCCAGAGTTGCAGATCACATGGAGCTGTCAGTACCCTCTCTGGTAACAGTATGCATGTTCTAAGTGTCTGGAAATTAGAATAGATTCATGAGTTCTTTCAGCTTCAGGTCCTAGACACTAGAGTTTTGACTACTGTTCTGTGAGAATGAGAAATACAGAATAGCAAATCCAAAAGAAAAAAGAAAAGGGAGAGAGAGAAAAGACAAAAGCCAAACCATTGCTGTAGTTGCTTCTGTGTAAACCTGTACAATTTTTGGTGAACCATGAAGTCTCTCTTCTTTTGTTCAACTCTTATCTGTCCAGGAAAATACTAAGGATTCTGTGCTCAGTGAAATATTACCCCAATACTTTTACTCCCTATAGTTGGGAAGTACTTAATTAAAGTGAGAAAAAAGGTTTTAACAACACATTAGTTATAATGAAAGGGCTTGAGGTGGTGAAAGGGCACCACTGCACACCACAAAGAAAGCATCTCTTTTGACTGTCAATTATTTTGTTCTAAACAGGATGACTCAGGGCACAAGCCACAAGAAAAACTGATGAGGCAGATAATTGTGTTCTATCCTGCTGGCCAGCAGGCCAATCTTTCAGAGCCCAGGAAATGCTGGAGCTTTCATCCTGTGCCACTTGTTTTTGTGGATGTTGTCTTTGGAGAATGACTTAGTGCTGTTACTGTTTAAGTGCTTGTAAAATTTCTCTTCCGCAAATGAAAACACCAGCAGCAGTATTTGTTTCTTGTGTGCCTGCTGATAAGCAAGCAGGTTTAGGTCAGCATTACTTTGAACATAAACATCCATTTCCCATTCAATTATCTGTGCCAAAAATCAGAGTCATGGGTTCCATGCAAACTTGCTGAAGCTCTTTTATGAAGTCTGTTTATTAGAATAAAAGTGTGCCTTTACCCAACAGCACATGAGGTTTTGGAGTTTCACTGTGTTAGCTCTGTACTAGTGACGGTTCCTCCTTAACATGAGTAGAGAGGGTTAGTGTCTTGCTGGGGTAAAAAGTAGCCTCACAGATATAGCTTGTGGAACAATTCATACTTGCAGACCTGATTCTGAAGGAACAGTTCTCCACATCACTCTGCTCTCACTTTGCACCAGTGTAAGAGGTCCTCATAAGAGTTTCTTTTGAGGACTATCCAATTCATGCAGGCAGCTGGAACTAATAGGAGGGCTGTTCCAAAAGTAATGCTTCCTATGTTATGATGTTGGTCCATGACACCAGGGATGGATGTTGGCAGTAGGACAGTAGAGGTTGAGCCTTCCCATCAACATCCCATTACGTTTTGTTGCTGTATGACAGATGGCAGAAGAGGTGTTGTCTGTCAGAATGGCGTCTAACATGGAAAAGCACGTGAAACAAAGGTGTGTCACTGAATTCCTTCATGCAGAAAAAATGGCACTCAGTGACTTTCATCGATACTTGGTGAACATTCATGGAGACCAAGCAGTGGATGTGAGCACAGTGAGGTGGTGGTTGGTGAATTTCAGCAGTGGTGACATTGACAGTGGGTTACCTCCACCGGTACAGATTTGATAAGCACAGCATGCAGGCACTTGTTCATCACTGCCAAAAATGCACAGCTAATGGTGGTGATTATGTTGGAAAACAGCACTTTGTGTTTGAGAATTTGCTCTATCAAATAGTCTTTATGTCTGTTGTGGTTTCCATGGAAACAAATAGGAGGCATTACTTTTGGTGTGACCTACCTATAAAGATCCACCTTCCTTCTAACCTTATTTCCTTTTGCTGCTGGAACAGGTTTCTCTTTTTAAAATGTCAGATTCATGGAAGTCCGTGATTCTCAAGATGGGAAGCTTCAGGACTATGTCAGCAGGAGAATGGGGCAAAATGGAGAGGGAAGAAGTTTTACTGCTACATTATTACCTAGTCTTTCTAGAACTCTCCTCCTATTCTCCCTTTAGTTATATTAAATTATAGTGTTCGCAGCATGTATTTCTGTTTTAATGGGAGAAAGGCTTTTATTTCCTAACTAGTAACCAATTGTTAACCTTTCTCAGAACTTTTTCAGCCTGTGGATTTCAGCCTCACTTAATAGTCTCTAACAAGGCACTTCGAAAAAGCCAATTAGAAAACTTCAGTTCCCTAACATGAATGGTTTGTTTCATCCTCCCTTAGCCTATGTATTTAAGCCTTACAGCACTGAAGTTAGGGAGCTCTGCTGTTTTATATTGTTTGGGAACCTAGCAGGAAAAAAATCTGCTCCATTAGTCTTCCTGAGAAATTTGTTTCAGAAGTATAATTTACAAAGGCAGAACTATTTTATCCTCTCTTACAGTGTTCACATCACAATGCTAACTAACTCCATCTCTAATGATTTACTTTAGAATATTTTCTGATAACAGCTTTCCTAGAAGAGCAGCATAGCATGGGCCACTCTCCAGCAAACAGCTGTTCTGAATGATAAAGAGCATTTTTTTTGTCACCATTTTATTCTCTGGTTCTTTATGGTCTCCCATACAAATGTCATCTTGTCCTGGCAACTACTCACCAATTTCTCCAGCTTTGGTACCACATATATATTTAATTCCTCTGCCTGTGGCAATGCCTCATCAGCAGGTAAAATAAATGTCACTGTGTTTCTTATCTTCTTGTGAGGACCACAGCAAAGTGTTCATTTTGAAGCTCCCTTTCAAGGCTCTCCCATCACAGAAAGTACGTACTTTGTATGGATTACATTTCCTGTCTCCAGATGGTATGCAAACATTCATATCTTTAAAGTTTTAATTGCTCTCCATAGGAAACCTAGTGAGATATATGCTATGCTTATTAGTCAGATTTATGAGGAGCAGGTGACAGGAATGAGTATATACGTATATGTGACAGGAGTGGTATAAAAACTATCATAAAGAGGAAGTAAGCTCTGGGATAAATATGAGAGAATTCTTGGCATCTATGAATCTGGTAACTACCTGTACTACATCTTCTCCAATCAACATATGCCTTCCTGCATCACATATTGCACCTGAACTAGGAAATGAATGGAGAATCTGATCACAATATGGGGTATAAATATTTATTTATATTCAGTATAAAAAGATGCCTTTCACCTAAAAATTATCTAGAATTTTGTTGCAACCAAAGATGTTGAAGGTGTCCTTCCTTTTTCCTTATACTCTTGTTCATATCTTTGACAGTGTGCTGGCTACGCAGACATAATGACAGCTTCGTAAGGAGGCTGCCTGCTTATGGATGTGAATGATCTGCTTGAGGATATCTGACTTATCTGCACATCCTGAGACTCCTAAGAATTTTCCTCCTAGTAACAGCAGAAAAATTGTGAACAAAGGGACTGCAGACAGACAAGGTGAGCAAAGTGTTGGTGAAAGAGGGCTACAATGTCACAGAGGGCTCCATTGTCACTGACATCACTAAGGCTTGGTGGGATGACTGGAATGTAAGAATAGATTAATATAACTCTTTAGAAAAGACAGGTAAGGGAGAAGGGGTTGGGTTCTTGCCATGTACACCAGTGACCACCTGGAGTCCATGGAGCTTCACGCGGGAATAGACGAGAAGCTGACAGAGAGCTTATGGGTTAGGGTTAAAGGGAAGGCAGGGAAAGGAGACACTGTAGTGGGAGCTTGCCTTGCTCTGACTGTCAGAGTGAGAGGGGAGATTCTTTGATATACCTGGAGTATAAAAAGTACACAAGTGGGGTCGAATGTCATCTGACCTTCTTATTATCAGCTGAAGTGATGGGAAGAGAAAGGCTGGTGATTTTTTAACTGATAGTGAGTCCAGGAGAAACAGACAAGTCTCAGGTAGTAGGCCCAGGAGAATCAGGCAGCAGGTAAGTATCACACCATGAGGCATCCAGTATAGTGCTCACCCCTCCTTGGTTGTAGTTGTCTTTTTTTTTTTATCCTCTTCCTCTGCCAGTGAGGCATTCCTGGGTGCTTAGGTTAGAGTCACATGCAGCACCTGTTGGTTCTCTGGATGGTTATCTCCCTCAATATGTGCTCACAAAAGGCTGTTCATTGATCATTTAGCAGCTGCTTTTCTCAGGATGCCCCTGGCCTGCAAGTCTTCAGACAAAAGATTTCTTGGATTCGTCCATCTGAAAGTCCTATCCAACTGCAAGTAGTCCAACAGCAAGCTTTGAGACAAAGGTGCAGAAATAGTCTCCTACAGGGTCTGCTACTGATTGCCTGATCAGGAATGTGGAGTGGATAAGGCCTCTGTAAATAGGTAGGAGCATTCACAAAACATGGTTCTGGTGGGGGACTTTGACCATCCTAATATCTGTTGGAGGGACAATATAGTAGCAGAAAGCAAAGAGGTTCCCAGAATGTGTTGATGATAACTTCCTCCTCCACGTAGTACAGGAATGCACAAGGGAAGGTGGTGCTATGGTGGACCTTGTCCTTCCTCACCAATGAGGAGGGGCTGGTGAGTACTGTGAAGCTCAAGGGCAGCCTTGGCTGTAGTGACCACAAAATTAGGTGGAGTAAAATCCTCAGGGTGTCAAAGAGGGCACGATGCAATCTTGCAACTCTGCATTTCAGGAGAGCAGACTTTGAACTCTTCAGAGAACTTCTTGGCAGGGTGACCTGGGAAAAAAGCCCTGAAGGAAAGAGGTGACCAAGAAAGCTGGTTGCTATTCAAGGCCGATTTCCTCCAAGCCTAGAAGCAGTGCATCCTGAGAAAAAGGAAGGCAGGTAAGAATGCCAGGAGGCCTCTGTTGGTCAGCAGGAAGCTCCTGGACTTAAGCTCAAAAAGAAAGTCTATAGGGAATGAAATCTGGAACAGGTCACCTGGGAAGACCACACAGAATTCCAAGCAGCCAGGGGTCAGGTTAGGAAAGATAAAACCCAGAGAGAATTAAATATAGCCACAGACATAAAGGTGAACAAGAAGAAATTCTACAGGTATATTACTATAAAAAGAAGGTCAGAGAGGATGTGGGCCCGCTCCAAAAAGGAAACTGAAGGTCTGGGCACAAGGGATACAGAGAAAGCTGAGGTGCCTGGTGACTTTGCTCCCTCAGCTTTCACCAACAAGGGCTCTAGCCACACCACCCAAACTGCAGAAAGCAATGGTGAGAACTTGGAGAAGGTAGATCTGCCTGTTGTAAGAGGTAGGTTCAAGACTATCTAAAGAACATGAAGATGCTCAAGTCCATTGGACCCAATGAGATCCATCCATGGGTTCTTAGGAAACTGTCAGATGAAGTTACCAAGCCACTATGCATCATATTTGAAAGATCGTGGCAGTCTGGTAAAGTTCCCATGTCATCTGAAATTCAGGAAGAAAACTCTAATTCCAACATGGCATTAGAAAGCAGCATTCCTTTATTCCTCAAGATGCGCATCAGACAATGTGACAAGCAAGTGCATCCTCTCAGAGTTCAGGTTTTACATTCATACAGTTAAGAAATACATAAGCAGTACATTTGTGTACATATTCATTCTTTTTCAAGGTCACAGATATGTGTTTATGTCCCTTTGGGCACACTCAGTGGTATTTAGGGTAGTCAAGTGCCCACCTGCTTCTTACCCTTTTTTCACCACCAGATTCATCACTGAGACCTTTGACTCACTTTCATTCACTTTTCCCTGGTGTGGAAGATTTCCATTGCTTATTAGGCCATAGTGAGCCACTTTTTAAAAACAGTGTACGTGGAATTCAAGGAAAATGTCCTTGCACGTTTTGGGGCAAAAGATAAAAGTATTCTGTTGTGACTCCAATACTTCTCATGAGGTAAAATCATTGAGGCAGAAGATAAAAGTATTCTGTTATGTACCCAGTGCAAAATTATTGAGGAAAAAAAGACTGTTACCCACTAAAGCTGAAACGGATAGTTTTAGACTATCATTTATGGATTCCTTTTGCTTTTTTTAATGAGATGATCTTAATGTTCCCTTCCAACCCAAACCATTCTATGATTCTATGGTTCTTTGATTCTATGACTGTGAAAGGACAGGCAAGCTTTAAATGCACTCAAGTCTAGGGCACACTGCTGTGTGTCAGGACCGATCAAGTTATGGATGTAGTGTGCTATGGAAAGACAATGAAGCCTTGCGCTGGTGTTGGAAGCAGGACCAAATGCAAAGCATGATGCTTTAGAGCAGAAACCCATTTGCTCAACGTTTGGCTTTTGTATCCTGGTGGTGTCTTATGGGAAACAGATTTTCATTAGTCACATGCTGCAGATTTCTATGATTTCCCTTAAAATTATTGAAACCATGCAAAAATAACTGTCAAATTTTATAGACAGAAATTACAACGTTAGAGAATTCCTTCAAGATTTGTAAAAACTGTTGTATGGGTGGCAGGGTGACTGATTCAGCCTGTCCACAAAGGGAAAGGCTGCAGTGTGAACGAAACACTGATAAGCTGTGAAGGTCACCCGTGAGTCAGAAACACTACCAGTTCTGTTACTCAGACTTTTTGAAAGACCTAGGCATTTTAGGAGAAAATGTCACTGGAATGTTCCTGGACTTCAGCACTTTTTAAGCTTTTGTTTCTTGACAAAACATGTTCTGCAGACATTTTAAAAAAATGTTTGAGGTTTACATGAATACAACAAAGGCTTGTGTTGTGTGGTGCTTCTTGGATAGAATCTTAGAAATGAAAAGGTTAAGATAAAAAAAAATAAAAAAATCCAAACAAGGTAATGCTGTATCACAGACCCTAAGTCTCTAATGAACATTTTGCAAGATAGTTAACATGACAGTGATGTGCAGCCTTGTTACTCACATTTACATCTGAGAATTTCTCAGGATAACACTGACCTTTATATTCACGCCAGAACTATGCTGGCTGTTAATTGCTTCCAAGGGTTTTACAGAACTTCTAAATCTAGTCCTGATGTAGAGTGTAGTTTCTCCATCTAGGTGGTTGACTCTTAGTATTTACTGTGGTTTCTCTGATTTATTACCACTTTAATATCTAACATCTGCGAAAACATGTAATATCTTTCACTCTCCATGTTATTATGGTCTGGATTAAATTCTGTATTTGGCAAAGGTACTCAAGAGGTGTCTGCTCTATTTTTTATTTGCTTTTCCATACTTGAATCTCAAACTGGAGAAAGATACAGAGACAGCATCTCTGACTTCTCAGCTCAATAAGCCAATGTTTAGTGAGTTATGTTAAAAATCTCTTTCCAGTGCAATACCTAAAATAAAATAAAATAAAATAAAATAAAATAAAATAAAATAAAATAAAATAAACCAAAAAACAAAAACCAAAACCAACCACAGATTCAAATACGTGCAATAAGTATTTTTCAAACCTATGTCTCAAGAGAAATTCAAGACCCATAGTCTACCACGGCAGATTTGTCCAAGAAAATCTTATTTCTCCTACAGTGGATTCCTTCAACTGGTCTTTTTCCAACACTACATTCCCTGTCTCAATGTAAATTGTTTGAGGCAGCCAAGAGAGATAGACTCTACTTGCCTACATCTTCACAGTGATCCGCAGAAGTCACTATTTGCTGCTAGAGTGGCCATACCACTGGCTCATACTCCTTCTGAAGATGTTCTTCCTCTGAAGTGTTTCCCCCTGGCTCCAGTCCCTGCTAGTTCTGCTGATAAATGGTACAGCACAGTTTTCTGTTTGTTATGAGATAAATCATGAGAAAAAGTAGTTACTTGGTATTTGCAAGTCAAAACATGCTCAACATTTTAACCAAGCTATTTTTGTGATGTTTTTCCACCCTGCAGCTCTGCAACATGTTATGAGAGAAAAGTGCAAGATAATGCAGGATTTTAATTTATACCTTGAACTGTGAGCTTGATTCCCTGAGAAAACCCAGCAAACGATAAAGCCGTGGCTACTCATCTCCTTTTCTGGTAGTCTCAATGTAATATCTTTTTAACCCACTGAATATCTTTTCAACTAAGCAGAAAAGTTACTTATACTGTAAATGTAAAGAGTAGAGACATGGCAGAGGAGACAGACAGATGTTGGTGCTTCCCAACAGAAAACACAGGCAGAACCTAACCCTTACATTTTTTGAGCAGTAGTCAGTGGGCTGCTTGGCACAGATCAGGCGATCACCATGCACAGAGCTCAGTGCAATGTACTGTTTGTTGCCAAGAGGTGTTCGGGACCTGAATGGGAGTGAGGAGCAGCTGGGTTTATATGATGAGGAAGGGAAGATCAGCGAACAGAAGGGCCAAGAAGATTCTGAGCATGGTTACTTCTGAAGGAGGAGAGAAATTAGCCTGAAAAATAAGGAGAAAGTTCTTCACATAAATGGTGGTCAGGCAATGGAACAGACTTTCCAGGACAACAAGCCTTGAGGAGTTCAAGAAGATTTTGGAACTCTCAGACAGGCAGCTTGATTTTTTGGTGGTTCTGTGATGACTTGAGTCTTGATGGTCCTTGAGCGCCCCTTCTAATTCAGAGTATTCTATGATTCCACAATTCCTCCAAAACATCCTTAGTTTTTTCATTTCTCAGAGGAGGTGTAAAAGACATAGAAATATAACGTGTCCCGTGTTAAGAAAATCCACAAGGAGATGTTCTGCAATAGCAACCTGAAAGTGAAAATGAGTTCAGCTATAAAATGCCAGCCAAAAGCTCCCTTTGACAGAGCTCTCATGAGAGAACTAACTACTAAGGAAGAGATATTCACTGTATGAGACCAGACAGCTTACAAGGAGGCTTTCCATCTACCCATTACACTGCAGTGTAGATGCAAAACTTATTTTTATTTCCTTATGACCCCTTAAACTGACTGTCTTTGATAATATCCTCTAGTCAGGATTTTAAATTCACTGGATTCTTCTTCAGATTCCTTCCTGTGATTTGGATAGATCAATATACTGTGCTCACAGAATAGCTTAACTCAGGAGAATTTTTATTCCAAGCCATTTCAAGCTGAGTTTGATTTAGTAGTTGTATTACTTTAATCTTAAATGAAGTCACAGTTTGGCCTGGTTTGGCCTAGCTTCTGAAAAGAGGGAAAAGGGACTCATGGACCATGGAAAGGGAGAAGGGGGGGGAAGGAAAAGGTAGGGAGATAGGCCAAGACGAGGAAAACAGCAGCAAGGAGCTAAGGGGGAAAAAAAAAAAAAAAATGCTAAATATGATAGCAGAATGTGAGAGGATACAGTATAGTACAGTATGATTGGAACTGAAGCTAAGAAGTCAAATAAGATGAGAGTTTCCAAAATCAAAGTCCTTACTCTAATGCTGTTGGTGAGACAGCCAGGAGCACAGAGAGCAAAGAAACAGTCTTGTAACTCCCTGTCAGTTTTATCTTTCCCTCTGAATGGAACTATCTTCTGGTAACTGTAGTTCAGTCTTCAATTCTAAGACCAGGTAACTTGAACTACTGACAGTCTGTGCAACTGAAGTATTAAGTCTTTAACTCCTAGAATGCTATGTGATGTAATGATGTGGAATACCAATCAAAAATCATAAAACCATGACAAATCAGTATTAGCAAAAGCTGAATAAATTTAAGGAAATGTTTTCTTGATGCAGTTGTTAATAATTTGCATAAAATTGGTCCCGAGTTTCCTTTTCCTCAGTAGGTAATGTAAGTAAAGACCTAAATTTACTTGTAGAGGACATTAGTGGCTTCATATTAATGCCTCACCAGTACACTTAATTAGTTGTAGGATCTTACTCAGTCTTTTGAGAAAAGCTAACCATATAATTCATGTCAACAACTAAGAGGGAAATTAAATGCAAAGAAATACTTAGTGTCTAAATATAACAACAACTATAAGATAATACGCATCTCAGCTAAAAGGTGGAGAAAGAAGATATTCTTCCTTAGCTAATGCAAAACTTCAAGGGCAATCTAAGCCTGTCAACCTGCTAATCTCAACAGAGCTGTATCTGTCAGGAAGCACTAAGTATGTCCCCAAGAAACATTTTTCCACAGAAGACACAATATCACTGAAAGCACAGAATATTACTGCACTTAAAACCACTAACAATGCAGCATTGTTATTCAGTAATAAACTGCAAACTGAATTCCATGCTTGCAACTCTCTTCTTCTACTTTAATTGGTGATTATATTCCACTGTATAACAGCAGGATGAGTTTAAAGGGAAGACTGTTGAAATACAGAGACATCTTTTGGTCAGCATAATTTAATCACAATATAACAGAATAAACCAGGTTGGACATGACCTCAAGAGCCCTTGAGTCCTCCCTCCTACTTAAGTAGGGACAGCCAAGACAGTAAAACAATGTGTGACAACAGCTGCAGAAGCTGGCTCAAGAATTGAAAAAATCTGCCTCCTGAATTCAATGGAGCAGTATAAACATTGTATCAGAGAAATAGGTAATAAGTAGGCAGAAGGCTCATCCTTAGCTGCAACAGTGACATGCAGCAAGGAAGAGCTGTACAAGTCTTATAGCAGGGGGATACATCTGGAAGGTGTTTGGAAGGGGAAGTGGAAGGAGAAGGAAGTATTCTTCTTCCCTTGATAACAAGCGTCAGTGTTTGCTGGGTTGCACAGTGCAGTCTGTGGAAAACCACGTGGCTTCATAAAACAGGAAGCAATGAAATCTGCTGAGCTTTGACTACTGATGCAATCAGATTATTACAGAAAAGGGGCAAAAAAGTTCTGTGCCACTCCTGCCTCAGACTAAGTTAGTAAGAACAGCTCACTGAAGAAAGTCATGCTGCAGTGAGATATCCTAGACGGGAACCTAGCCTGTGAAATACATCCTTTTCATCCAACTCAGAAGTTAGATTTAGGAAAATTCTAAATTCCTATTTCCTCATGTGCTCCTCCCAAGGAAAGGCTTACAAAAAAGTAACAAGGTATGACACAGCAAGGTGGAGGGGAAAAAAATATAGAACAAGACAGGTATGTTCTAAAGCAGTGAAGTGATATAATAACTGATATACAGACAGACTGGTGAGTCATATTGAGTCTTTTTGTAGACAACATAATTCATCCTTATCTTCTCTGCCAAATCTATCATGCTCCAGCTCCACAAAATTTAGTAATGAAACCATGGATGACCAGATCCCAGAGGAAATATCCAAGTAGACATTAGCTGATCATCTCACAGAATCACAATAATAGAATCACAAAATTGTTTGTGTAGAAGATATCTCTGGAAGCCATCTGCTCCAATCCCTGCTCAAGCAGGGCCACAGAAAGCCAGTTGCCCAGCCCTGTTTCTAGGCAACTTTCTAAGACCTCCAAATGGGGAGACTCCACCATTTCTCTGGGCTGTCTGTGCCAGTACTTAGTCCCTCAGACAGTAGAAGTGCTACCTGATGTTCAGAGGGAACCTTCTGTGTTTCACCTTGTGCCACCTCTGAGCAAAAGGTCAAATATTTGACATTAATTATGTTAAACTGCTTCATCTTATTGGATTGGATTGAGTATTGTTTATCCTCAAGAACACTGATCATAGGCTGTATTAGGGTATGCTCAAAAAGAGGAAAACCTGTCAGATTCTCAACATCTGTGACTATTATCAACAATAAATAAAAAAGTTTCAGAGTAGAGAAAGTAACAGTGTAGAGAATAACAGTTTTGCAAAGTCAGTTTGGCTTGAATCAGAATTTCTTCAATTTCTTCCAGAGCAACTTGTATGAGAGAAGATTCTGAGTAAGACCTCTGTGTTTCCCATCTATAGAGCCATGGAAATGGTATTTGTGACCTTATGTAACCATCCTGTGGCCCCTGCATTGACAGCCCATATTTTATAACAACCAGAGACTGTCTGTTTCACATGATAGGATGAGCAGCCAGATAATCCAGTAAGGCAGACCACCTTCCATCTCACTTGGAAGGCACCCTCAAAGTGCAGATAACAGCTATTTATCCTGGGGTGTTCTCCTGTTCATTGGCAGCAAAAGAGCTCCTTGAGAGTTGAGTAATCCATGCTTTCTATAGCCCTCTGGTGAACTCTAGTAACCCTACTGCCTGCTGCTTACTTACTTGGCATGAACTGTACAGGCAGGTTCAAAAAGTCCCTTGTGAGCTGGCACTTCTCAGAGATGCAATTTTGCAAATGGTTGTTAGTCTGGGTGTCTTCCACTGCACTAGAATAACCCCAGGACTGGGACAAAAACACTCATTGATAAACACCCTCCCACAGAGGCCATGCACATAACAATAGCTTATGTTCTGCACTTAATTATAATTTTACAAGCATGCAAATGTTAATACATCAACTAAGTAATAACTAAGCAATAACTGTATATGTAAGAACAATCAGTACAATAATTCCATCAAAGAAAGAAAATCTGCTGAAAATTGTATTTGCTAACTTAGTTACTGCTTGTTTGTAGCTAATTAACATAATTTCTAGGGTGTGTTGGGGCATCTTAAATCTGTGATTTAATTTTGTGCTTTTTAATTATAATTATTCAAATACAATGTGAACTATCATCCATATATTTTATTTGGTCAAATATGCAAACTGGCCACAGTAAGAAACAACAAGCATTAACAGAATAACTCAGATTTAACTGCAATGCCTCTAGTAATTAGACAATATAGCACAGATACAATTACAGCAAGAAATGGCTCAGTCAGTACACCAAGTAGCCAAAATGCTTGCATGGCGCTTGCTAAAATATATATATATGTATGTGTATATGTATATGTATATGCATATACATTGTTTGTGTGTGTGTGTGTGTATATGTGTGTTTGTGTGCATTTTTATCCATGAGTTTTAACACAGAAACATGGCCAAAACTTTAAAGACAGCCTAGAAGGATTTCCTTATGTAAGTCTGTTCCACTGTCATTGCACATGACTGAAAAGCAGTTATTTTTATCATGAAATCACAAACCACACAATATTCCTTTGATTTTCTGATCTAGAAGTACATGTTTGCTCCTGGATTTGTATCAAATATCCTGGTGACCTAAAAATTTCCATTGAATTCTCAGAACATATTATAGACAGTACTGAATGACTCAGAAAGACTTCTCATTTGCAGTCCATGCACAAAGGTTATATGATCTGTGTTTAATTTGGGTTGTTAAGGGAATATTGGAGGCCTCTAGTTCAACTTATGACCCAAAGCAGGGTCAGCTGTGAGACATTCTAAAAGCCTCCAAGGATAGAAATGGCACAGACTCTCTGATCAATCTGCTCTACTGCTTGGCTGTCCTCATAGCAGTACAGTTTATCCTTACATAAATCTGGACCTAATTGCTGTTTCTTACCCTCTCACCATCCACTGCTGTCTCCTCAAACAAGTTTCAAGTCAACCAGTAAGTCTCTGACATTAAAGCTCCATCAATTTGGAGGAAATACAGAAGTCCATATGGTAAATTTAAGCCTCTGAACAGGTAGTGGTTTTTATTGGTCCCTTTACAAGATGTTGAGGACCATCAACAACAACAACAGCAAAAAGCCAAAAACCAACAGCACTGTCAGGATACATTCACAAGCACAGGAAAGAATGGCATGTCAAGTTTCAGCTCTGAAGAAAGAGGAAACAGAAGGGTAGAGCACCACTCTAAGCAGAAAGATGAGTCTCAGCAGCAGACAGCTAACAATGGAGAAACTCAACATAGCAGCCAGAGTAATTTTATTAAGCTGCAGAGGAAAAAGTTTTAATGTGGAGAGCATCATCTCAGGTCACTAATGAGGAAGAGCTGGCACCCAGACTGCTGTAAATCTGTTGAGCTCCATTTCACTCAGTGGAGATATATGCCTCTAACACTGCCTCGGGATCAATTTTGAAGTACCTTATTCCCTCAGGAGTTACTGTTTGTCTCATTCTATGTATCATCTTTCATGCGTTACACCAGCAGGGAGCTGCTTGTTATGTCTGTGCAATACCACACTGCATAACAATTCATTCCTCACTGACATGTCAGAAATTTTTTTAATGAGGTGCTTCTGCTACTCCAAAATAGGGTGAATGCTGAATATTAAGTTTTGCTGTTTACGTTCAGCATTCATTTGGATCGAGTGGCAAATGATGGTTCTTCATAGCATAGTTTAAACTTCTTTCACCACATTCCTCCTGTTTAAACAAATAATAATTACTCATTTTTCCTTCACTGTCATGAGGCAAAGGAGGAAAAGTCACTGCAAGGACAAAGAGTCCTTAAATTGCAGGATGCTAGAAGGATGCTAGACAGTTTACTCACACAACTGTTTGGTGAGATTGAATGAGGTCTCTGTAAAATAGAAGGAAAGAATAGAAGGATCTTGTTCAGGTTGAAAACAAAAGCTATCCCAGAGACAAGGTTCTGCATATTTTTCATTCTAAGTGAAGCTGAAACTACAATCTGATGAAATTCTGGTATCAATAATAGAATCACAGAATCATTTGAGTTGGTAGAGACCTTTAAAAGGCATCTAGTCCAGATCCCCTGCAATGACTAGGGATACCTATAGCTTGATCAGGTTCTCAGAGCTCCATCCAGCCTGACCTGTAGTGTCTCTAGGGATGGGGCATCTACCACCTCTGTGGGCAACCTGTGCCAGTGCCTCACCACCCTGATTGTAAAAAACTTCTTTATTCAGTCTAAATCTCCTATTCTTTAATTTGAAACCATTTCACCTTGTCTTGTCACCACAGATCCTGATAAAGAGTATGTCCCCTTCCTTCTTCTAATCCCTCTTTAGATATTGAAAGGCCACTATCAGGTCACCTTGCAGCCTTCTCTTCTCCGGACTGAACAGCCCGAGATCTCTCAGCCTGTCCTCATAAGAGAGGTATTCCATCCCTTGGATCACTCTCCTGCCCCTCCTCTGGATGTGCTTCAGTGGGTCCACATCTCTCCTGTACACACCTGGATGCAGTACTCCAGGTGAGGCCTCACCAGCACAGAGCAGAGGGGCAGCATCACCTCCCTCACCCTTCTGGCCATGCTGCTTTTGCTGCAGCCCAGGATATGATTGGCTTTCTGGGCCAATGTGAGGGCACACCTCTGGCTCATGTCCAGCTGCCATCCAACAGTACCCCAAATCCTTTTCCATCAGGCTGTGTTCCATCCTTGTATTGATAGTGGGGTTTGCTACAGCCAGGCTGCAAGTAGTTCTGGGTTTGTTGAATCTTGTGAGGTTCACCTGGGCCCATTGCTTGAGCCTATCTGGGTATCTCCAGATGGCATCCCATTCCTCTAGCACGTCAGCTTGCTGTAATATGCAGACTTGCTGAGGGTGCACTCAATCCCACAGTTGTTGAGTTAAAAGTCATTCTATGATATTGCTCTGGGTATTTAATTATGTACCCTGTCAAGGAAGGCACTTACATAAATGCTAAACTCTGACTTCAGTGGGATCATTCACAGGCTTCAGAGCTAAGGCATACACTTGATGAAGTGTCTTGCTAAATCATGGGTGAGTTGGATTAATTTCAAAGCCAAACTAAGTAAGAATTGTCACAGATTAAAAGAAGTTAGGTTGGCTCCTAAAATGATAAGCAGTATCACATGCTAGGGTGGATAGAACACCAAGGTTAGGAAGAATTGTGATACAACATGATTCATGTTGTACTGATTTTCATTGAGTCTGTGAAGTAGACCTTCTGATGATGTAAATCAGAATAACAACCTCACAACTGCCAAAGTTATGTTAGTATGTATTTCCTGAGACTTACTGGCAAAACAATGGGATGGTAAAGAACTCAGAAGTCCAGTCTCTTGGGACTGTACACCAAGTCTTAGCTATGCCGCCTCATGCCTGAGCGGTGCAACTGCAATACAGCCTTCAATCCTGTTCACACTTTGCATAGTTAATGAAGAATCTGAACTACATTTGCACAAGTGCTCCTAGTACAGCCTTTCCTCATTCATTAGTTAAATACTCAATTCCCTATCCATCTGCAGGACACCAAATCAGATCCAGCTTTTCCAGTGATGTCTCAGTTAAAAATTATATACACATAGTAAAAGAAAAGTGCCAAGGCACACAATTTAAATCTGTTTGATCTGTCTGAACCAAACAAGCTTTATTCCAGATAACTGAGCCTGGTGGATTGTATTCATTCTAGATTTCAGCTTTCCACTTTCTCCTGTTGAGATGCTTTAGTCTACTCACGAAAACAAAACAAAACAAAACAAAACAAAACAACTTTATTTGTAAGTGTAAAAGCTATAAAGTTTATTGATTGTGTCAATTTGTTTCTGCTCAAATAATTACCGCTCTTATCAAAGTCCAGATTCAGAAGACACCAGATCTAAAAGATAAAGATGAGGCAGTCATCATTTTATTGTTATTATTATTTTTAAGAGCTTTAGACCAGAAACAATTAGCCTTAATTCTAACTAATTTCAGGTTTCAGCTGTGACCGCTTAGCATACTGTAAATCTTAAAGCACTTCAGAAGCACTACAAACCAGCTGATAAAGCGTTATTAACTGTTTTACTATTATCTCATAACTAACCAGAAGAATGCATAATTATTTTACAATCAATAAAGGTAAACCATAAGTTAATTCCATTATTAGAGTATCAGCTTTGTCTCAAGTAGTCTAATCCCAGCATGGTTAGATTTGGTACATGAGCTAATTGTTTCTGAGGAACTCTGTATTGAACTGAAATAAAACTGTTAGAGAAAGTGCTTTAAGGAAAATATTAGCGTGTTGATATAGTTGACAGATTTGTGTAATGTCTTATATACATTAGGACTCCAACATTAAAAAAATTATAAACAAAATATACAGAATAAAAAAAACCAAACAAACAAACAAAGAAACAAACAAGTGCTTGAGATAAACTTGAAATTTACCTGTTGAGAGATACAAAAAATATTTTTAACTCAAGAATAAAAAGGAGAAGGCAAAGTTCATGCTGGAGCTACATGGAGTCATGTCAGCAATACAAACAACAAACTTTAACTACCCTACTCATTTCTCAATTGACAGGAGTAAGGTGTCACTCATGTCAGTGACAGTAAGGGGTATAAAGGCAGAAAAAGGTGAAAATAATACATTTTTAGTATAGCTCATGTTATGAGAATGTATTTACATTCATGAAACAGTTGTGATAACAAGAGTTAACAAAATCTTCCTAAAAGACCATACATCAACAGGAATAACAAACCTGCACAGAGTTGCTAAAATTTCAGTTTTATAGATGTGATCTTGAAATCCATTCTCAACACCAGTAATCAGCAGGAGGATCTGCCCAAAAGAAGTAGATGCCCAAGAGACGCTGGAGCTCTTAAGCCACGTTAAAGAGAGGACAGTCTTTTAACTTGCTTCCCCAGTCCTTCTGTTGTTTCATGTTATTTATCTTCTTTCCATCTGTGCAAATGGACACAGAGTTTTAAAACAGGTTTGACACTAAACACTAAACTAGTTACAGTCAATGACTACTTTTAGGAAAGTAGACAGGCTTAACCACTAAACAAGAAAAGGACATGTTGCTCATCTCCAGCAAAGGTGAAAGCAGCTCCATTTTCTCCTTCCTTCCAAACCTTGTCAGAATTGTTGTGCAAAAAACATGCAGTCTGTTTTGTGGGTTCATCCCAGGCCAGAAGCAGTTTATTTCTGCAGCAACAGGAGAGTGCGCAAAGCAGTGGAGGTTTAGCCCTCTATCAATACGAACTTTGACTTACAGTAAATTGGTGGGTCATGTGTACAATTACAGCAGATATGAACTGCTCTGTGAAAGTGCCTGATACGGCAGAGAAGCTCAGGCATAAGAAGGGAGCTTTGTTCCAACAAATGTGCATGTGTATTCCTGCTGTATCCTTGACAAGCCTTTCAGGCATAAGAAGGTCTGTTTCTAGACAATTTGCCACCTGTAACATAGCAATGGTTAATGTGTCAAAAATACTTTTTTTTTTTTGCTCCTCCTGTTGCTGACTGGTTTATTAACAGTAATTCAGTCAATTATCTTCTTAGTATGGGGGTATCCAAAGAAGCAGAGGTTCTATAGCATTAGAATTTATTGATGGAGCAGTGTTGGTTGTTCTTCACTGAGCTGTGCTTTATTCCACTGTCTTTGTGGTTATCCTACCTATTATCCATCTGATAGGTAATCCATATCTCTACAATTCTACAACTATCTGAAAATAAGTTGCAGACAGAAAGCTGTCTTTTCTCAAGTGACAAGAGATGGGACATGAAGAAGCAGTTTCAAGTTGCTCCAGAGGAGATTTAGATTTAATGCTAGGACAAATTTCATCATGAAGATTGGTGAAGTATTACAAAGAGCTGCCCAGCAAAATAGAGTTTCCATCTCTGGAGATATTTAATAGGTAAATGGACATGGCACCAAGTGATATGGTTTAGTGATAAGACCTGATAGGTCAAGTTAAAGATTTGACCTAGGGATCTTGAAGGTCTTTTCTAACTTAGCATGCAATTCTATGATCTGCTCTAGAGACAGCTCTCCCCAGTACCTGTGTGGCAATTAGGTAAACAGATATTCCAGGCTGACAGTACAATCCTCTTCCTATCTGACAGTAATTCCTGGCATTACCAAAATCTTATCTCTAAACTGTGTTTGTTAAATAACTTGCTACATTAGTGAATTTAAACCAGAAACACATGATCCTCCAGCATGGCAGTCCACCTGACTTGATATCTGCAAACAAAACCCTGTTTTCTAAAAGCAGCTAAAAGCTATTAATGTCTTCAGGGCATTAATGATAATTTTGTCTTCATTTTGTTTAACTAACCATAACAGTACTTCGACCTGCACGTGGCCATTAAGGTACTTAGGGAAACTAGTTAAACTGTAATAACAAACAGCTCTCACACCACACTGCATAACCCAAAACATGCAAACAGTACATAAAATGAAAAATTCTGGATTCACCACCTTTTTCTCTCAATTTATAAGGCATACACCAGCTTTTCAGCTTTTAGTTTACCTTTCACTTTACATGTGATAATTGCCATAACTTCACTCACACTTTGTGCCCTTGGGAAAATTGAGCTCCTTTACAAAACAATGCAAAATAAACCAGACTCTCCCTTACATGTTATTTACAATACAGCATGCAAATAGTTAATGATCTTCTGAAAAGTAGGTGTATATATACATGACTTTCAAACCTATTTTTTCCCTTAACTTTCATCCATGGCAGATCACTGATCTGTTTAAAACATTTCTACTGGTGTAGAAAACACAGCAGCCTTGATCTGAGATATGTTATGTGCATCTTTCATTACCACACTTTTCCAAAATGAATGAGTAGTCCAACTTGTAGAACTGAAGTTCAGCTTTAATTGCACTGTATCTTTTGCCTTACTAGAGACAAACATTGCCTGTGTTCAGCCCATTATTTTAGGCTTCTTTTCATCCGTTGTTAATTCAGAGGCTTTGCTACAATAGTCACTTCCATTCTCTTTCTCTTTCATCACCTGTCACATCCACTCTCTCCCAGTGTCAGTCTTTACCCTATCCCCAACTGCAGGAAAAAAGAAAACCAGCTACCAAAAGAGGGAAGAACATGTTTTGAATGACCTACATATTTCCACCTTATCTTGCAATATCAGTTTCTGCAGTGACTGTAATGAATACATGCACAAATCAAGCAACCTCATTTTTTTTTCCACCTTGCTTTTCTACTTTCTTGAGGTGATGAATTTTAATGTCTATTGCTCCAGGATATCCTTAACAATGCTAGGTAACAGTATGGGATCAGGAGAGATGAACATCATTTTACAGTACATCTGATGCACTGCTCGTTGCCCAACAGACTGTGGATGCCCCATCCCTGCAGGCATTCAAGGCCAGGTTGGATGTGACTCTGGGCAGCCTGGTCTGGTGGTTGGCAACCCTGTACATAGCAGGGGGGGTTGAAACTGGGTGATCATTGTGGTCCTTTTCCACCCAGGCCATTCCATGATTCTACGGTGATTTAACAGGCTAGGAGTTCTTATGAGGATGGCAGTGTAAATCAATTTAGCAGCTATTCAGCTGAGCATATTTCTCCAGTGTTACCCCCTGACCAGGTGAGAATCTGAGTCTTTTACAGCCTTGCATTGAGAAGGCAGGCTGTGTAGTGCTGTATTGCTGAAGGCAGGCTGTAGAGAAAATGAAAGAGCATGAAAGTTGTCTCATGTTGGGAAAGATAAAGGTATGCAGCATAAGGAAGTACTTCAAATTATTCACCACTTATCATTTATTCCCTAGGGGGAATTTATGGTATAACAGAATCCTAGAATGGCTTATGTTGGAAGGAATCTTAAAGCTCACTCAGCCCCAACCCCATGCCATGACAGGGTTTCCCTCCACCAGCTCAGCTGCCCTGGGCCACATCCAGCCTGGCTTTGAGCACCTCCAGGGATGGGGCACCACATCTTCTCTGGGCAGCTGTGCCAGGGCCTCACTGCCCTCTGAGCGAAGAATTTCCTCCAAATATTAAAATATCCCTTCTTTTTGTTTAAAACTATTGCCTGTTGTCCTATTACTAACAGTCTGCGTGAAAAGTTGTTTGCCATTTTAACTATAAATTTCTTTAAACACTGAAAAGCAATCGTAATGTCTCCCTGGAGCCTCTTCCAGGCTGAACAAGCCCAGCTCCCTCAGCCTTTCTTTCTAAGAGAGGTGCTTCAGCCCTGTGATCATCCTCGTGGTCCTCATCTGGACCCACTCCAGTAGCTACACATCTTTCTTGTGCCAGGGACCCAGGCCTAGACACAGTACTGAAGATGGGGCCTCACAAAGGTAGAGCAGAAGGGGACAATCCCTTGCCTCTTGTAGGAATGGAATGTTGTTTCTGCATTAGAACTAACAAGATAACTGTTTAACTAATGGTTCTTTTAAAGAGGGACTTTTTACTTCATCAGGGATCTCTGCAAGTCTTCACATGCTTCGGTGAAGTAATTTATAGTCACAGAGATTAGGTAGATGGAGTATTTTATAGGTACAAAGACTACAGATCTTGTCTGTACAGCCATCTGGAATACCTCTGAGCCTTGAGTAAAGGGCAAGTTAGACATCCCATTTGCAGACAGTGTGATAATGCCTTTCCAAGGATATCAAAAGGCTCGTTATGTTGGAAGACTACTAATTTTTGGTAGTGGACAGACAAGACCTGAGTGACAGAATTTAAGAAGTTAAATATTTATGTTTAGCCAGAATGAGTATGTAACGTTTTGTCACATGTTCATAGGCACTGCAGGAATATCCTGCATGAGACTGATCAAACCAGAGAACAAATCATGACATGCCTAAGGAAATGCCTGATGAGGCATTGGGAAAGCCTGGCACCCCCAGCTGCACAAGTGAGAGTGTTGGAAAGTAAGGGGGCTAAGCTGATCAATACTTAAACACCATTTCTTCCAAGCTCAAGATCGGTGCATCTCTAAGAGTAAAAAATTAGGGAAAGAGGCAGGAGACACACATGGAATGAGCAAGGAGCTCATGGGATAAACACAAAGGAAAGAAGAATGTCCATGAAATGTGGGGAAAAAATGCCTGTCAACTTGAGAACAATATTGGAGTGATGTCAGGGACTACAAGAATGCAGTGAGGAAAGCTAAGGCCTGCTTGGAATTAAATCTGGCAGGGGAAGTCAAGGATAACAAGAATGGCATCTTTAAGTGAGGTAGATTGAGAACTGGCTGACTTGTAGATCTCATGGGGTTGTGATCAGCAGCATAGAATCTCGCTGGGGGCCTATATCTAGTGGAGTTCCACAGGGGCTGGTACTGGGCCTGTTCCTGTTCAGTGTCCCCGTAAACAATTTGGATAAAGGGATGAAGTCTACTCTCAGTACATTTGCTGGTAATATGAAGCTGGGTGGAGTGGCTGACAAACCAGAAAGTTGTGCTACCATTGGACTCAATAATTTCCTTACCCTTCCAACCCCTATGATTCTGTGATTCTATGATTCTATGATCTTAGTGGTCTTTTCCGATCTTAATATTTCTATGATCTTTCCAGGCACAGACATGAGGGTCACCAGCCTGTAGTTTCCTGGGTCTTTGTTTATATTCTTCTTAAAAATGGGAGAGATGCCTGTGAGCTGCACTTAGTGATCTCTGGAAGTTACTTCCAATCCCTGCAATTCTGTGATTCCTTTTTTCCAGTCACCAAGGACTTCACCTGGCAGCCATGACTTTTCAAGTATGACAGACAGTGGTTTGTCAACTACATCAGGAAGTTCCTTCAGGACCCTGGGATACATATAATCAGGCTCCATGGACTTGTATACATTCAATCTCATCAGCTCGTCTCAAATGTGCTCTTTGCTTACAGTGGTATGGATTTGGCCTCCCCAACACCTGCCTATAGGTTCAGGGACATGAGAAAAATGGGAAGCCTGATGACAAGTGAAGACTAAGAGAAAAAAACTGTTGAGTACCTAAGCCTTCTCCATGTTGGCTGCTGCCAGTTCTCCCTTCTCATTTATCAGAATAGGTATATTCTCCTTTGCCTGTCTCTTTTGACCTATGTACCAGTAGAATTCCTTCTTGTTATTATTTTTCAGATCTCTTTGCAAGGCCATACAGGCCTCCTAACTCCTTTTCTTAATTTCATGTACTTGAGGATGGATGGAGAGCTCTTGCACTCCAAGAAAAGAGCTGCTAGCTCTAGTCAGCTTCTCTGCTCACAAGGACAGTTTCCCAGGGGAATCTCATCCACTAATTATGGCATGTTTTAGCCAAGCACCATGCAAGCTGCCTGCTCTACCCCAGTGAAGCAGTGGTCTGCAGCTTTGCTCAGTTTATCTATCAGCAATCCTGAACATCACAAAACATGATTTACCAAAATCACATAACAAAGCTGGTACTTTTCTACAGCTCAGTTGTTGCCAGTCCTAACTATTGTAGTGTGTGCATTTGAGAGCTCTCCCCTTTTGTTGAAAGGGTAAAAGTTGCACTGTTTTTCTTGTTTCTATCATCCCCTGATGACCAGAAAGAAGCTACACTTATCCTGTGAAAGAAGACTAAGCTATGTTGATCCAGTGTTTTCAACTGCCAAGTCTCAATAGCATCAACTGTAAAGCATAAGTGCAGAGCAGCTGCCCCTTGAAAAAGTCACAGCTGGTTTACTATGCAACCAGCCGTCTGCTCAGCTAACACAGATGTCTAAGAACAGATCAGCTCTGGTGTTTGCTCTCTTCACTGGCTCCAGGTCAAAATAAGATGATGATTTTGATCTTCACATTATCAGAGAGATGACCTCTTTCTGACCGTGAAAGGCTTCTGCAACAAGTAGGACAACGTCACAGTGAGTATGGAGAACAGGTAGAGCAGCTTCAGGAGGCAGAATGTTCACAAGGGCTGCAGCACCTATTTGAGACTCTCTTCCAGGGGAGATCAAGGTGTCCACACAGTGCACCACACTCCTAAACACATGCACAGACACAAAAGCAAAGAGCTTCAGAGACCTCTCATGAAAGGATTAAGAAGTCTTTTTATGATTTCTCTTTATGAAACTCTGAAATACTCAGATACCATAGCAGTGTGTAAGAAGGGAAAGGGAAATAAAAATGGAAGAAATGAAGCTACAGAAAGAGTGGAAAAATAGGGCTTGAAAAAGAAGGTGGCCTACCTCTAAGTCCCATGCCTGTCCTTTAACTCAGCTGGGATGTATTTTGCTGATTGCATTACAATGCTTTATTTCCTGAGGCTCCCATTCAGAACAGTCTCTGAGCAAGCTTGAAATCAAGTTCCAAGTGAATAATCCAGATGAAGCAGAAAAGATTGCGTGTGCCTGAAGTGCAGTATGTGTCACTTGCTGAATAGAGATTAAAGTAATCACAGCAATTTCTACAGGTGAAATATTTGCCACTGATATATTCACACAGTGTATCACTTACTGGAAACATCCTGCAACATGTTAATTTTACTTCCAGCTTTACCAGAAGACAGAAACTGACAATGACACAGAAAATGGCTATGTGCAAGATAGCCTATTCAGTGGCAATAACAAACAGGGATGTAAGAGGCGAATCTTCAGGGTTCTTACTCTAAAATAATCTTGGTTTTGCTGTGAGATGGTCACAGACTTCAAGCTGAACTTGCTCAGTTTGCCAAAGATCTCTTTAAAATATACAAGCCCTACTCAGTTCCAGTAAAGATCAAACATTCGTGTAGGAAAAAAATGAGCTTCTTTTAACAGTCTGGTAGTTAACAGAGCCCTCATTCTTAAAGAGTTCACTGGAAATCTGGATGGACTGTGATAAAACACTATGACTGAGAATTTGAAGGGAAAGGAAAGGGCAGGAAAACAGCAAAGAGTCAAGCTTTCAGTTTCTGCTGTAAATGCAAAGCATCTCTGAGGTTTTACACATCTTCACATGAATCCCATTCCCTTGTGTTTCACTGCCATTTCACTGAAATGGGTGAAGAAATGTAACTTACCAGGAATTAATGACTTTGTCTTATACTTCAAAACTGGATCCATGGAGTGGAGCTGAATAAATTTGGGATGGAGTTTCTGATAATGGATTTCCTGAACCTCAGCATAAAGCAGGGTTTTGAGCTGCAGACTGAGAGTTTGTCAGTACTGTACAACAGAATGTCATCTCCCATTCTGTTCAGGTGAATTTGGGGTCTATATTGTTTACTTTCAGCAGCCTCTTTGCTCTGTCCTTCAGTTTGCTCTCAATTAATTTTGATTTTCTTCAGACCACTATCAGTTTCTGATCTTGGCTGTAGCAAACCAAACACAGTCTCAATTCAAAGCCAAAGCAAAGCTAGGGGTAATTGAAATCAGTAGAAATAACTGCAGAACATACTCAGCAAAAGCATCTTTTTTCCTGTGCACCCTGGAAAAGCCCACCTGCAAAAGCCAAAGGTGGGATCTCCTGTTGCATCTCACTCTTTCAGGCAGGACGAGAAGATCTTTGAGAAAAGGCTGACAAAATCTTCAGTATAATCTAGAAGGCAACTGCTTCTTTTAAAATTATTTTTATTTTTTATTTTAATTTTTTAGTGCAGAGTGTTAGCATTTCTTACACTTCAGCACGTGTCCATGCTACTCCCTAGAAGGTAAGCAGGGATTCTGGAAATCTAGATCTTTTTTTGTCAGAACACTTCAATGCTTTCAGGAGATGTATGAAAGTACTTTAGCATTTTCTTTGGCCGAACTCATCTCACATTCCTTTCTCTGTTCCTGAGAAGTCAGCATAAGTTGTTCCACTATCAAGCTATGCTCACAATATCAAAGCAGCTCACTACAACTCAATGCACTAAGACAGACCAGTGAGCGAACTTCTATCATGGCCAAAAAAGATTTCAACACCCATTCTGCACTAATTACACACAACATTCTTACTAGTGTCACTTTATTCTGCATCCATTTTTTTTGAAGAATAACTGGAATCTGAAACAGGCAAAGACAGAAAAATCCAAATTACAGTTACAAGTCAAAACAGAGGCAGAAGCCTAAAGATGCTTACTCTTTTGTCATGGAGTTTGTCTGGATTTGCACCTTGAGGCTTCAATGTCTAGACAAACAGGTCAGTGACTAGGAAAAAAAAAAACAAAAAAAAAAACCAAAAAAACCCCCCAAATCCTAGCACAAAGAGGTGAAAAAGAATATTACACCTGTGATTTTTAGCATAAGTTTCAAGTGACACAATATAGCTGCTGTCTGAAAACAGACATAGCACTACATCCAAATTTACATATTCTGTGAACATATTCTATGAAAACCCTTTGTGAGATTCTCCAGCCAAACGAGGTTGTCATTGTAACAGTGTCATGGGATCAAGGAGGACAAATGAGATTTACAATTTAATATTTAAATTGTGATATTTAATAACATGACAACAAGTTGATGAGACAGATGTTACTTGAGCAGTAGTTCTTTGCCACCTGACCCTGATCATTCTTTGGGCTGCTAGATTCAGGACATTTCTACTCTGTATTTTGTTACAAAGCCTGCAGCTCAGGAGAACAAGCTCCACATACAAGTTACTGTGCTTTGGAATATTAACTATACCCATTTGTATGTGGTTCTCAAAAGCAAGAACTGGTACAGATATGAAACATTGCTGTCTGTGCTGGTTGATGTTATACAAAAGAATTTTGCTAGGCAAATACTGTTCAGTCCATGGACACCCTGAAGTAGATAAACTGCTGGCTTTCACTAGCATTCCCCATGTAGCCTAAGAAGAACAGACCATGTTGTATGAATTCCCAGCTTTAAGAATTCACTATTCATTAAAAATACAAATGCCAGGAGGTCTAGGATGATTTTTCATGAAAATCTTTCCTTTTTGTACTTGAGATAATATAAATTGTTTTGCATAAAAAGTTGGGAAATGAATAGATAGGCTTAATATGGTGAGAAACATTATGATCCTGTGAGAAATGCAGAGGCAATATCTTTTGACTCCAGACTGGGACTAACCTTGTTTTCAGATCAGTGACCTAAACAGAAAAGCAGTGAGAATTAATGTGCGGTGAGAAGTAATTCTATTTCTCAAAGAGGGACAGTCTGCATCCCTTCTTCTTACCTAGAAATATCTGAATGTTGCTAAGACTAGTCTTAGTCTTCAATTCTAGTAGTTTTCAATTGCTGCTTTGCTATTACATCTTCATTTAACTCTCTAGTCCTAATACGGGGCAGCTCCTACACTGAGAGGATGTTTTGCAAAAAATAAACCTCAAAGCACTTTAAAAAAATTTGCTCCAGCCAAATACCCCATCCCTGGAGGTGCCCAAGGCCAGGCTGGATGGGGCCTTGGGCAGCCTCATCTAGTAGGTGGCAGACCTGCCCATGGCTGGGGCTTGGAAATAGTATATGGGCTTTAAGATCCCTTCCAACCTAAGTTATTCTATGATTTATGATTTAGATTTAATTTCGAAGATTTGGACATAAATAGAACTAGTTCACATCCATTTCTAACATGGTGGGACAAGAAAAAAATACTGACAGATATGCACACAGTATAATTTGACCACTAAACAGCAGGTTTGGCAGAATCCTATAGATATGCACTTAGGAGGGAGGACACAACTCAAGTACTCATGCTGCCTTCATCTGGAACTAGCAAACAGCACTGGAGCAACTGTGAGGAATTCATCAGCAGACAGGCACTTGTGTGATAAACTGGCAAATGCATCTTCAAAAAAATATATGTTATTTGTTTCATCTGAACAATCTGAACAAGGCAGCCTGCTGAAAATTACCTGCTTTTCCTGCTTTTCATTTTATAGTCAGAAAGCAAGAGCTTCCTTTCTGATCACTTCTACCTCTAAGTGGTGCCAAGAAAGTGGGATTCAGTGCAGCTGACACTTCAAAGGCCGGATTGCACCTCTGAAGAGGGCAAAAGAGAAGCTGTGTGTTATAAGAGCATGTTGACTCAGTGGGCAAGTAGGCACACTTCACATTAGAAGAAGCATACAAGTGCTTGTTGAAATCAATTCTGAGTACAGACCTATGTCTATAGCCAAGATGTAGAAGTCAGCATTTTCAGGTTGTAGAGGAGGTTGTGAAGGGTGCTGCTATTAAATACAGATCCAGATGCTTGAATTTCATAAGGTAGGATGAGATTAGCTTTTAGACTTTTCTACTGAATTTGTAATGACAATTTTTAGTAGAGCTGAAGGCTGTGGTAGAAGTGGGTAGAAACTGTTAGAAATAGCTGGGAAAGGGAAATGTGAAAGCAGCCTTCCCAGGCATGGACATGTCCCATCTGAAAGAAATTTAAGAAATTAAGAAATTAACTATCCAACTGGAAAGTATCCCCATTAAGAACCTGGCCAACGGCAGGCATATATCACTTTTCAAAAGACTGGGAAAGCATCTGGACATGGATGTTTTATAAATGAAATGCCTAAACTGATGCTTCAATCCAGCATATCTCAGTTGATAGCAGTGGCATTCAGTCCCAGGTGGCCACAGCTAATGGAAACCTTACAGAAGAGTCATGTGTGTAATTGCTTCACTTCCATGAAGACACTGGGCAGGATTCAGGAGAAATTCAGATGTGTTACGCCACCTTAATCTATGCAGAAGTTTATGAACAAGAAAAATGAAGTATGCATGACTCAATGAAAAAAAATAATAATAGATCTAATTATTTTTCTTTTGGTGGTACATCATTTCTTCCTACTTTTAAATTAACAGAGCTGATCAACAGCTCTGAATCCACTCATGTTTTCTGCTCATCTGATACCGATCAGTCAAACTTAGCTATTAGTTGTATTCTGTCCTTTGACTTCATGGAGCATAAATAATTAGTTTGCTAACAGACTGTTGTATATGAAAAGTCAAAATTAAACACTAAGTAACAAGTCTGGCTTTAGTTTTAACACTGCAGTCTCTAGATGAGATCAACAAGTCCTCACCTTCTCCCTGGGAATGGTTCACAGTTCTTTGCAGTGTAATGACTAGCTCTTTTTATCTTTCTGTTTATTTCTTCTTTCGTATTTCCACCACCAAAACACATCAGACTTCACAGTGCAAGCTAATAAATGCCTTACTGGCCTTCTTGTCTCATTGTTTTTGACACTGTGCAGCAAGAATGATACACTTCTGTTTCAATAAAGTGAGCGCTCACTCTTAGTCTTAATGACAACAAAGTCAACTAGGATAAGAACAGTACGCCAAAACACCCAGAGAAAATAAAGATAGAGGTACCTGTATTGCTACATTCAGATCTTTCCATCAAGAACTTTGAATCTTAAGCAGGACTGGCATTACTTTTGTGGTACCAATGCATGAACACATTCAGGAAGTGTGAAAGCAAACATTGTGATGTTTGGCACTGTATTCTCTTTATAGGTTTGATATTCTTTGAAAGTTCATGCTGCTTTGAAGCAGGAATAACTGCTTGTACTGTTCAGATTACACAGACCTGCTAACATAGGCGCAGCTCACATAGTGGTCTACCTATGTCCAGAGCAGCACAAAATCTAGCAGCCAAGATTCTGCTTCACTTGTTCTTATGCTCACAGTAACAAGAAAAACTACTGGCATTTTTAAGGGTCTTGTTCACCCAGGAACTGCAAAAAGTTTGCAAAAGGTCAGTAAACATATTGAAATTATATTAATGAGTGATGAATTGATCCCCAACTTAAAGGACTTTCTCAAAATAATTCAAGGTGTTTGTTGTATACAAAGGGGACTACCGAGACATCATCAGTCAACTCTTATGGTAAGCAAATCATTTTTCCATTCCATAAGCTGACTGCTACCTAGAATAACTATAAAATGCCATCTTTCACAGTAGTAAAGAATGTGTCAATGGAGATGATGTTTCACTCTCAACAGAGCTCTCCTTCAAATATCATAAAACAACTTCTGCCTCTATTTTAGTATTTTGCAGTCTTCTTAGTTTTCTAGTGGGCAACAACAAAGCCTGTCTATTAAGCCATCTGTTAAAGTAGGCCTTGACTTGATCAAAGACATATTGACACAGACAAAAACATTTTGTGTTGGACACATCTTTCTGGTCAGACACAGATTATCTACCTAATTCATGTAGCTTTAAGCAAGTAGCATTCCAGAGAATGGTAGGCAAGCTGATAACATTTTTGTCTCTGATGTACAAATGAGTTTGCATGTTTGTAGAGAAAAGGAAACAAAAAAAAGGCTACAAAAACAGGGGAAGTAAGGCCAGATTCTGTAATAATAATGGTAACAACAATAACTGCAGGAAACCATGCTTATTCATCTGAAACAAATAGCACTAAACATTGAACACAGCTCTCAGGGACCGCTGTTTAGAGAAACAGAAAACATTTTTACCGTATATTTCATCAGTATGACAATTATTAAATGTGAAGAACTTTCATAACACCACGCAGTCATCACTTCAATGAGTTAAACTGATAGATGACTTTTTGAAATCGGTGTAATAATAGCAAAGCCAAACATGACCCACTGGGCTTGACCTTAAACAGTGGAAACATGAGAGTAAAGTATGCTAGAAATCTCAAGGTTGGAGTTGTTCAAATATATATCTTTCTGCTGCAAATCATCTGAAGACCTTGCTTGAGCCCCTGGGTACTAAGCAATCATGTAAAAACATTTCCTTTTCCGTACAGTTAATGGTTTTAACTGAGAAAGAGAAAAGATTGGGAAAGGAAAAAGGAGAAGCACACTTGAATTTCCAGTCTTCTTTGTAGCCACTATGCAATACTGACTTCATGTATCATTGTTTGATTAGAATCAGGTTTATAGGAAGACAGAAAATCTGGTAGCAGATCACCTTCTTCTTAAAGAATACTGTATTAAAAACCAGACTAGTCTTGAAGAAAGAGTCTTGAGCTTCCACTAAGTAAAAACACAATTAAATATATTACAATTAAATCAGCTTAAACAATTTCAGTTTGATCACGCTATGCAAAGAACCCCTACAACCTGGTCCACAAAACAAACTCCCCAAATCAGAAACTAAATGCAGTGTTGTGCTAAATAAGTTGCTTAGTGACGACAAAGACCAGTCACAGGTTGATGGAAGAAAAGTAGCAAGTAACTAGCACTCTGACAAGTTATACAACTCCTGCATTTCCAACCAGCAGCTAAATAAAAGAATGGCTAACACCTTCCCTCCTCTGCAATTAGTTCAACATTACTTCATCTGGGGTTGGCACAGGTTCTCCCACTGATATAGGAGCTATATCATCTGAATAACCCTACAAACAGTTCTGCTTAGGAATCATGCAAAAAACACCACAGAGAAAGATCTAAGGGAGAAAAAATTTAGTGTCCACATGCAGTCTTCTCAGTAGAGTCTGGAAGAGAATTAAAGAGTATTACTGCATCCATGCCCTGTTTTTAGACTTCTTGAACATGGTTTTGGCTCACATTTGAGAAAGGGGTAGGGAGGGCCAAATGTGACTCATAAAACAGAATGATGAGGAGAGAAATGCTGTAATCTGTCTTTGTGGAAGGGAGAATAATAGCCAGTTTTAATCAGACACTTTCTGACCTGTGTGGTATACAAATTAAAAGGTGAACATTTTGGTGTAGCCGTAAGAGGGCATGCCGTGTTGTTTTTTCCACCATGCTGGCTTGGAAAGATAGCAAATTGCAGTTTAATTATGTACTTTGGTCAGTAATTTGCAATGGCATCACTGCAGATGACAACCTGGAAAACATAAGATTTTCTTCATCAATCAGGTTTCACCAACATAGTGCCAGTCCAGCACTGCTCTGCTTAATTAAACCCGTGCAAATGATTTCTATGTGCTAACTTGCAAAAGCATTGCAAAATTCAGGAAGGAGGAGAAAGGAAACGTTATTTTGCTGTCTGGGCAGAAAAGGAAGAACCACGAGTTCAAAAACTGAGAGCTAAACCAACATGCCTGGCAACCAGAAGCTCATTGCAGTGGTGGTGCTGTTAGTGAACTGCTCATCTACACATCCTGTCGTGTGAAGTAGTGTGATTTTCAGATGAGTTAATGGCAGTCAGCAGGAAGCTGGAGGCCTAGCAAAGACATAATTGGTTGTCTGCAACTGGGTCCTTCTGGAGACAAATTCTCTCCTCAGGGAAGGCAAGCTTGAGCTGCATCTTTGCTGGTATTACAGTGTTAATTCCACTTATCCCAAGTTGTTATCAACTGTACTCATGCATTCTGAGACTTTTTGAGTCAGAAACAAATCTTGGGCCCGGAAACCTGAAAAAAAAAAAAAAAAAAAGAAAAAGCTGATAAGCAAAGCACCAAGTAGGTAGTCAATACTACAGACACTTAAGAAGATCAACACCCCTCAGCCAATCATTTAGGTGTATGGTTGAAGTCAGTGGTGTGTGTACAGTGTTTTGCTAGACTAGACCCTTTTGTCAGCAAACTTCTGATACTGAGTTCTGCTACAATAACACCAGACAGTGGGAAGCCTTTCTGTTAAAGTCATTTAATTATGTTTTAAATAAAGTCACTGCCTGGGGAGAAAAATAAACACAGCAGCCAGTGGGGGCTGATTTTTGGCAATAATAACCTTTGAGAAGTCATTAGAGTTTCTAAAGCATTCTACTGCCTGCAAAAAAAAGCCAGGAATGAAACTAAAAACAAAGTCTTGTATCACTGTATGCTAAACAGAAAAAGCTTCTACCTTGCAGGAATAGCCAAAATATTGCGATAAGAAAATGTTGTCTCTGCAAGCTATTTTTAATACAGTAGTTAACAGCATTTCTGCTGATATCCAAACGCTGGGTGCTAAAAATATTTTCTGCCTTCATTCTAGTGCAGAATTCTAGAATGCACAAAGAAATAGCTGCTGTCTTCTTTGAACACAGAATAGATCTGTACTTCAGAGGCTAGATGCTTAAAAAAAAAAAAAAAAGCGGAATCCAAGGGCTGTGAGGTCTTTTATTCTAATTTAGATATGCAGTTACTGCAGCTCTGTGGCAAATCACATCTTTGAATACAGAAACAGCAAGATGGTTATCTTACTGCACTGTACGAAGAAGGGTAAGCATTGTTTTTACAGACTGTTCAAACACACTGACAAATACATTGCTGTAAGGGACTTTTCCACCTTCTTGAAAATAAAATATCATAACACCTGAATAGTGAAGTAAGACTTACCTTTTTTTTTTTTTTTTAATCTCAGGTTAAGCAAAAGTACTTATAGAATGGGGCAGTTATTTCCATAGAAATAGCAGAAATTGAACTAGATCCTCTAGTATTTTGGTGAAACAACCTGTCTTCAGCAGCTACCATATATAGAGTGGAGCAAAAAAAAATTTATATATATATATACATATATATATATATAATTTATATGTATATATATATATAATATATATTATATATATATATACATATATATATAGCTTCAAATATACAGGAAGATCACAGAATCATAGAATGTCTTGGGTCGGAAGCGACACCATAGCTCATTAAGTTCTAACCCCTTGCAACAGACAGGGCCACCAACCTCCAGATCTGGGATTGGACAAGGCTGCCCAGAACCTCACCACTCTCTCCATAAAGAACTTCCCCCTGACATCCAGTGTAAACCTTCCTTGACCCTAAAATCATTCCCCCTTGTCCTACCACTTGTATATCCTTATAAAATGTTGACTCCCTTCCTGTTGATAATCTCCTTCTAAATACTGGAAAGCCACGATGAATTCTCCTCACTACCTTCTCTTTTCCAGGCTGAAAAAGCCCAGCTCCCTCAACCTGTCTTCATGGATGTGAAGACAGTGCTCCAGCCATCTGATCATCTTAGTGGCCCTCTTCTGGACCCACTCCAACAGCTCCACAACCTTCGTGTACTGGGAGCCCCACACATGTACACAGTACTCCAGATGGGGCCTTATGAGGGCAGAGAACAGAGGGACAATCACCTCCCTGCTCCTGCTGGCCACCCCTCTTCTGAGGGAGCCCAGAATACCACTGGCCTTCTGAGATGCAAGAGCACACCTCTGCCACATGTTCAGTTTTTTATCCACCAAGACCTCCAGCTCCTTCTCCATAGAGCTACTCTCAAGGAATTCTTCTCCCAGTCTGTACACCTGGGATTACTCTGACCAAATGCAAAACCTTGCACTTTGCTACACTGAACCTCATGAGGCTCACAATGGCTCACTTTTGTCATTGTTTGGTAATTTTGCTATTGGTATTTCACATCATAACATCATGTACAGCACAGGTAATTAAGGAGTTAATACTCCATTTCCGCAGATTGACAAGAACTACTGTATATCCCAGGGGACCTCACGGTCAGAGAGGGAAGATAGGCCACAGAATTCACAGGATCTCTCTCACTGGCTGGCAGTGGATGTAGGTGTGTTTCCAAGCTGTGCTTTCATTCAAGTAGGCCTTTCAGTTTTGGAAACTCTCGCTCTTATTTTCTTTGATTTATTAGCCTCAATTCCAATCAGATTGTATTGTGTTATCTTGCATTCCAATATAATAGTAAAGTAAGTTTTCCTCCTTAGATCATTGCCGCAGCTCTGTTTGTTTTCCTTGAGTTCAGCTCTCATCTCCCTGCCCCGTTCCCTTTTCCCTTCCCATTCTTTTTAGGGGCCGGGGGGTCCACAGGCCTGCTGCCCCTCTGTCATGGACATAGATTGACCTAGGCAACTCCGTGATACCTTTAAAATCAGTTGAGGTCCCTTTGGATGGCATCCTTTCCTTCTAATGTCTCATCCTCACCACTCATCTTGTTGTCATCCACAAACTTGCTGGGGGTGCACTGGAGCTCATCATCAGTGTCACTGACCAAGATGTATAAGAGCACCAGTCCTAAGACAGACTCCTGGGGGACAGCGCTCATCACCAGCTTCCATATGGACATTGTGCTATTCAGCACCACCCTCTGTCTATGGCCTTGCAACCAATTCGTTATCCACCAAGTAATCCACCTGTCAAATCTATATCTCTCCAATGCAGAGATAAGGATGTGATGGATAACCATGTCAAAGGCCTTGCACGAGTCCAGCTACTTGACACTGGTCACCTTCTCTTTGTCCACCAATATTGTCACTCCATCATAGAATGTCACCAGATTGATCAGGTATGACCTTCCTGTGGTAAAGCCATTCTGGTCTCAGATCACCTGCTCATCCCTAATGTTCCTTAACATGTCTTCTAGGAGGATCTGTTCCATGATCTTCCCAGGCACAGAGGTGAGGCGCACCAACCTGTAGTAGTTCCATGGGTCCACCTGGCTCACAGAATCACAGAATCACAGAATTACCCGGGTTGGAAGGGACCTCAAGGATCATGTAGTTCCAACCCCCCTGCCTAGCAGGGCCACCAAACATACACATTTACTAGATCAGGTTGCCCAGGGCCCCGTCCAACCTGGTCTTGAACACCTCCAAGGACGGGGCATCCACAACCTCACTGGGCAGCCTGTTCCAGGACCTAACCACCCTTCTAGTAAAGAACTTCCCCCTAACATCCAACCTAAATCTTCCCTCCTTCAACTTAAAACCATTTCCCCTAGTCCTGCTATTGTCAGCCCTTTCGAAGAGTTTACTCCCCTCCTGGGAGTAAGTTCCCTTCAGGTACTGAAAGGCTGCAATGAGGTCACCCCGCAACCTTCTCTTCTCCAGGCTGAACAAACCCAACTCCCTCAGCCTGTCCTCATAGGGGAGGTGCTCCAGCCCCCTGATCATCTTTGTGGCCCTCCTCTGGACCCTTTCCAAAATCTCCATATCTTTTTTGTACTGAGGGCTCCACACCTGGACACAGTACTCCAGATGGGGCCTCACAAGAGCAGAGTAGAGAGGGACGATCACCTCCCTATCCCTGCTGACCACCCCTCTCCTGATGGAGCCCAGGATCCCATTTGCTTTCTGGGCTGCCAGAGCGCACTGCTGGCTCATGTTAAGTTTCTCATCTATCAGGACCCCTAGGTCTTTTTCAGCCGAGCTGCTCTCAAGGACAACTCCTCCCAGCCTGTACAGGTGCCTGGGGTTCTTCCGGCCCAAGTGCAAAACCTTGCACTTTGCCGTGTTGAACCTCATTAGGTTCACCTGAGCCCAGCTTTCCAGCCTGTCAAGGTCCCTCTGAATGGCATCTGTTCCCTCCACCGTATCAACTGCACCACTCAGCTTGGTGTCATCAGCAAACTTGCTGAGGGTGCACTCCATTCCCTCATCGATGTCATTAATAAAGATGTTAAAGAGCACCGGTCCCAAGACAGACCCTTGAGGGACGCCGCTCGTTACCGGCCTCCACCTGGACATAGAGCCATTGACCACCACCCTCTGTCTGCGGCCTTTCAACCAATTGCTTATCCATCTAGTTGTCCACCCATCAAATCCACCTCCCTCCAATTTGGAGATGAGGATGTGATGGGGGACCATGTCAAAGGCCTTGCTCAGGTCCAGGTAAATGACATCGGTCGCCTTCCCTTCATCCACCAACGCCGTCACTCCATCATAGAAGGCCACAAGATTAGTTAAGCATGACCTTCCCCTGGTGAAGCCGTGCTGGCTGTCTCGGATCACATGCTTGTTCTTTATGTGATCAAGCATGTTGTCCAGGAGGATCTGTTCCATAATCTTCCCAGGCACAGAGGTGAGACTCACCGGCCTGTAGTTACCCGGGTCGCCCCTGCTCCCCTTCTTGTAAATGGGAGTGACGTGACCCTTCCTCCAATCATCCGGGACCTCACCTGACAGCCACGACTTCTCAAATATGATGGAGAGCGGCTCAGCAACCACCTCAGCCAGCTCCTTCAGGACCCTGGGATGCACGCCATCTGGCCCCATAGACTTATTCAGTCTAAGGAGGCACTCTCGGACTTGCTCTACCCTTACAGTGGGGAGGGATTTACCTCCTTGGTCCCCACATGGAGGGATGGGGGTGCAAGACTTAGGGACGTGAAAAAGACTAGAATCCTGGCCACCAGTGAAGACCGAGGTGAAGAACTCATTCAGCACCTCAGCTTTCTCTTCATCTGTTGACGCCATTTCTCCTTTTGAATTTACCAGAGTAGGTACGCCCATTTTGGCCTGTCTCTTCTGGCCAATGTACCTGTAGAAGGTTTTCTTATTGTTTTTCACATCCCTCGCCAAGTTCAGTTCTGCCTGTGCCTTGGCTTTCCTGATCCCACATCTGCAAGTTCGGACGGCATCCCTGTATTCTTCCCGGGTGACACAGCCTTGTTTCCAGAGCTTGTACACCCCTTTCTTCACCCTCAGTTCTCTTAGCAGGTCCTTGCTGAGCCATGCCGGTTTTCTACCTCTCCTGCCCACTTTTTTAATCAGGGGAATGGAGACCTCTTGTGCTGCCAGGAGGGCATCCTTGAACAGTAGCCAGCTCTCCTCAACGTCCTTATCTTTGAGGGCAGCGCGCCAGGGGATCTTGGCCAGCATTCCATTGAGTAGCTTGAAGTCTGCTCTTCTAAAGTTGAGCATCCTGGTCCTGCTCTTTGCCAGGCCCACATCGCTTGAGATCACAAACTCAACCAGGGCATGATCGCTGGAGCCCAGGCAGCCTCCAACCTTGACGCCTTTGATGATCTCCTCAGCGTTGGTGAGCAGCAGGTCCAGCAACGCTCACTTTCTTGTAAACAGGAGTGACGTTTCCATTTTTCCAATCCCCAGGGACTCTGCCTGACAGCCATGACTTCTCAAATGTGATGGAGAGTGGCTCAACATCCACATCAGACAGCTCCTTCAGGAACCTGGGATGCATGTCATCTGGCCAACACATTTGTGTACAGAGACCCAGGGGAGGCAGGGAGAAAATATAAAATCACTTGAATCACCACAGCAAACAAATTTTCTTCATAGACTTCAAAACTCCCTCCTAGCCAGGGGGAATACAGCTGATGAAGGTTAAAAGCACTGAATTGTGTATGCAGAATAAGGGCTCAAGCCACAGAGCAGGATTCAGGTTTCAAGTCTGAGGATGCTGAGATCTCATAGTATGGTAGCTGTGGTTTTAATCTCTCAGGCTCAGTACTAAGAAATGGTTCACTCACTCTCCCTCATAGGTTGAGATAAAGACAGTTTAATACAAGAGAAAAGGAAGAGAAAACAATAATAGCGGCAAAAGAATACACAAAATGAGTGATGCACAATGCAGTTGCTCATCACACACTGATCTCTGCCAAATTCCCTAGTTTTGTTGTTCATTGTGATACAGGGTAAAGAATATCCTTTCAGATCCCTTTGGTCTGCCTGTGTCCCCTCCCAGCTCCTTGTGCATCCCCAGCTCCTCACTGGCAGGTTAGTATGAGAAGCTGAAAAGTCCTTCAATCTGTGTATAACCACAGCTACAATTACAGGATTACAAAGGATGGCAAAAGTGTTTTTCTCTATATTTCATGATTGCCCCAGCAAAGAACAGTAGATAACCACACCTTACAGCCAGCATTTCTCTCAGATCTACCAAGACAAAACACTGCAGACTTATCCCAGACTGGGAGATCTTGTTCTCCTCATTTGTTGCTAGGTTGACCCAGCCTTAAGATGGCCAAGCACAGAAGATATAGCAACTTCAAGATTAATGAAACAAAATAGAAGCTGATAGGATCTGGAGCAGCTTCATGCATCGTTTTGTTTACCTTCTCTGCCCCATGCCTAGGCTTTTTAACTCTAAAATCCCTCTGTAGCATCACATTTCTGTTAAATACATTTCATGGGCACTCACTATTGTCAGAATGTGCTCAGAACAACAACAACAAAAAAGTCATTTAAACATTCTCCCTAGATTGTGTGGCTTGTGCAGTCAAACCAACATAAAAAGAAAGAACTTCTGCAGAAAGAGATTAAAAGATTAAAAATAATTAAAAAAAAAAAACACAAAAACTCCCTAAACCTGAATTTTCCAAGTGATTCAGTTTAGCTCAAAAATTTCCCCTGTGATCTAGCATCAGCTTAGATTTCCACTAGTGTTAGCCAAAACCAGTCCAGGATTTGTCTCAGAGACAAATTCCTCCTGTTGCAAAGTGCAAATACCGTCCACCAAATAGAAAAAAAAATCCCTGGAATCAGGGTTGAGCCGCTGTTGCTAGCAGACCAGCAAAACAAAGCCTGAAGGATTGTACTACCAGGAGAACCTGTCAAATTTGCCTGTGTCTTGAATCCAACATAATGCAAGTGACTCATCGGCTTCAGGACAGACTGCATCCCTGAGAGGGAGTCCTGCTTTTTCCGTTCACGTATCATCCTCTTGTCAGAACTTACCTACGGGGACAAAACTGAAGTAGTTTGTGAGCTCTGGGAAAGAAAGAAAAAAATAAAAATAAAAATTCCGCTTGTTTTAATAACGCAAGTTCTGCCATCTAGTGACCAAGAGAGATTAACCTACACTTAACGAACAGGCTGAGGGCAGATTAGCTCAAACAGCTACAACTGTACCATAACATTGTCACTACCCACATTCTACTCAGGCAGCCTGCCTGCATGCTCAGAGCATGACAGACTGTATGCTGCTTAGCAAAGCACAAAAAGGACAGTCGTGCCAATATGCAGATGTGTAGTCCCAGTGTTCATTCAACTGCATACACTTCACTCTACACCTTCTTCACGGAGCTCAACAAGTGGGCTCAACTTTTGCCTGAGTAAAAGCACTACAGTGGCAGAGGGCAAGAAGGCAGACACTGACTTTCTGTTCCAATCCTTTTGTTTACTGAGCCATGAGCATGGTTTGGAGCCAAAATCTTTAGCACACTGGTGGTGATTCCTGTTCAGAATTCACATATGGAACCTTTACAAGCACCTAGTCAGAGTGATGCTTCACAGCACTGCTCTACAGATGAACTGCCAGCAAGCACCACTGCCTCTGAAGCATTGTGGCCAGTGAGTGTTTCAATGCAATTTCCTAAACGCCAGGTGGAGTACTCTGAGCAGAGCTGCACATGAAAAGGACATCAGTTGCACCCAGTGAAAATGGAGGTGTACGTCTCTGCCGAGGATCTTCTGACTGTATTTGTACTGCCTTGTGCCAAAGGCTCTGGGAGGAGATAAGACATTAGGCTGGAAGTTTAGTTGTGCTTACCATTGCAAATGGAAATGGAAAAAGTCATGGTCCTTTGCAGAGAAAACCACGTGACTTCTACAGATCTGCCTTTAAAGAACTCCCAGGTCAGACAGGTGCAAAATCAGTATTACCTGCTGCACTTCTCAGTGTCTACCTACAGCAAACCATTCTGTAAGTTTATGTAATGGGAATGGTAAAGGGGATAGAAAACTACAATTGCGAAGACAAGCTTCATGGCCACATCTCCTTGAGAGCAGCCCTGTGGAGAAAGACTTGGGGGTCCTGCTGGAAGAAAAGCTGGACATGAACCAGAAGTGTGCGCTTGCAGCCCAGGAGGCCAACTGTGTCCTGGGCTGAATTAAAAGAGGAGTAACCAGCAGGGAGAGGGAGGTGACTGTCCCCCTCAGCTCAGCTCTTGTGAAGCCCCATCTGCAGTACTGTGTCCAGGCCTGGGGACCCCAGTACAGGAAGGATATGGAGCTCTTGGAGTGGGTCCAGAGGAGGGCCACAAAGATGATCAGAGGGCTCAAGCACCTCTCCTATGAGGAAAGGCTGAATGAACTGGTCTTGTTTAGCTTGGAGAAGAGAAGGCTGCAGGGAGACCTCATTGTGACCTTCTAATACTCAAAGGGAGTGTATAAACAAGAGGGCCGTGGGCTGTTAACAAGAGTGGACAGTGATAGGACAAGGGGGAACAGTTTTAAACTGAGACAGGGAAGGTTTTGTTTGGGTATCAGGAGGAAGTTTTTCACTCAGGGTGGTGATACACAGGAACAGGTTGCCCAAGGAGGTTGTGGATGCCCCATCCCTGGAGGCATTCAAGGCCAGGCTGGATGTGGCTCTGGGCAGCCTGGTCTGCTGGTTGGCGACCCTGCACACAGCAGAGGGGGTTGAAACTGGATGATCATTGTGGTCTTTTTCCACCCAGGCCATACCATGATTCTATGATTCTATATTTCTATGATCTTGCTAAACTAAAGATGCAAAAAGCTGAGCCGCTTATGGATTTTTATTACTTATTAATAAAGCTTGCAATTAATCATTAAAAAGATGCCAGAGCTGGAAATAGAATCCAGGATTACTTTCTCCCTCTTGCTTGCTAAAACCACTAGAAAATACTTTGTCCCTGGGTTTTTGTACATCTGCTTTACATCCTTAGTAACACAGCAATAGATAAAGCTACTGGAAGAAAAAACTACAAGGCTTTCATTCTAGTCATCTGGTTTGTTCTTTTTCATACATTTGTTACTCTGTGATTTCCATTAGAATCAATGGAACTAGGACAAAGTTAGAGGAGAGTTCAGTGCAATGTCTACAGAACTATGTGTGTTATACAGCTACTCAGCTTCATCTCAGTAGAAAGCTAACTATTAAAGAAAGCCTTTCCACTGCGGTATTTAAGTAGAGGGATTTTTAGTGGCTTTGTTTTGTGATTTGTGTTTGTTTGTTTTAACCTAATAACAATATAAAAAGGAAATAAACCCCCCCAAAATTTACTCTTTCTGATGAATGGCAGATTTCCTCTCACAGAGCTAGTTCTAAAATCTTTGGAAGGCATTCCCTCCTTCCGTACAGTATGTATTTACCATTTGGAATCCAAGGCACCCAAGATTATCACAATTCTGCTGTGAAGTACATGTAAATGACCAGAAGATCACTCAGCCACAAGTTAGAACTTGCACCAGAGCAGTAAAGCACACTGAAACAGACATGAAGGTATAGAGGTACGAATTGTCTTCCTTCCAGAATTCCTTTTATTTCTCTGAAAAAAATACTTCTTAGCAGATGTCACAATCAGCTCTCAAGAATGTAACATTACATTAATATATCAATACAAATATACACCTATTCAAAACAACTGTTACAAGCAAGTACTAAAGACTCGTACTTCACGCCTAGATGTTGAACTGGTGGCTCTGATCAGAGAAATGCTTTGCAGTAGGATGATACTTACTCTTATAAAGCCCTTGAGGTTGTGTTGTTTGGCAAACATGCTGAAATGAAAGCTGAAAAGGAAGGCAGGTCTTTTGACCACAACTGGAGCTCTTCACAACCTTTACTTTGCCATCACTTTTATTGCAATTGAACTACCTTCCTGTTTTAAGAAATTTTGACTTAATAGTTTTTTAGTGAAAATTACAAGCTTTTCAAACTGAAACAACTTCTTGCGATGCATAAATTCTGACATAAATCTGTGAGAAAAGAATTTTGATCACTGAAGTACGATGTCTAATGTATAACAGTCTGCCCTTGGTGATCAGCCCTAACATAACCAGTTGTTCAATGTGTAAGGCAGTCACATAGAAAAATGAGCAAACAGCAGAAGAGCAGTTTCATCAGCAACTGAGTACCTTATTAATTAGCTGATCAACTCATAAAGCTTTTTTTTTTTTAAATAAAAATGTGGAGTTAATTCTTTTTTCATACTGCAGAATAAATAGCTAATAAAAGCTGTAATTGTGGGATTTTACCACTTTGTGTTAAGTCCAATATCTAACATTAGTCCGAGGAATCAGTGAACCAGTATTTTCTCTGCAAATACACAGTTCTTCCTTTTTCTGTTCTCATTTCTTCATTGTTACTGTTCCTAAGCACAGACTTGCCATACTCTCAGCCAGCAGTCTGTCCAAGCAGCTGCTTACAAGAGAAAGGAGACAGTAATTTTCCTATGGCTGGTGTCAAGACACAGAGTGCAGGTCCCGGTAATGATCATGGACAGAGATGGTGGTGAGGCTCAGACAGTATACACAATTATATTTTGTAGCACATTAATGGAGAATGACTACATTTCTGGGCTTGGTGTGGTTTGACCCTTTTTACCCATCTTCCTTTCATTCTTTCCATGACATATTTTTGTGTAGGAAGGTGGATGGTTGGTCAAGATGATCACAGAGGTCCTTTCCAACCTTAGCGATTCTATAATTTTTTATAATCAAAGTGAAGGTCAGCTTACCAAGCACATAACAAAACTGGGGTATCACCTTCAACTGCTGTCCACAGTTCTGATACATGATGTGCAACTTGCAAGAGCCAAGCTTTGCCATACTGTACTGTAGAGAATAAAAGTTGTTGAAGGAATTACCTAATTTAATAGACATCTGTGTCACAGCAGAGAACAGTAGATGTCAGGAGCTGAAGGTACCCCATTTGTGTTACTATAGCATATTGCCACCCTGACCATAGCTCTTTGAAGAATCTGATACAGAAAACAACTTTAAAAGAAATGTAGAGAGGTTGGAGTAAGGCAACCTGGAATCAGAACTCCAGAAGAGCTTTATCCAAGCATTTAATTGAAGGGATGTTTATAAGGTTTTGCAGATGTCCTTGACAGGAAGAAAAATTAACATAATGCCATATCAGATTTTTCATCATTCTTAGAAACACTAGTAGGCTTTCATGAAGTAAAGCACTTAGCAATTAGTTTAAAGGTAAACACTGAGATAGCATAGAGAACTTGTGTGGAAATATTATGGTTAAACACTTTTTGCCAAACAGAGGCCTAGTTCCTAATAATCAGCAAATGACTTCTCAAACATAAACAAGTATTGTTCTAGAAAAATAAGTGCTGTTTTGCCAGAATAATCACTGAAATGCCATTACCCATTGCTTGAGGAACTGCAGAAGAAACTAGACATGCTATTCCTTCAATATGCAATCTGTCATAACACATTAAATCCATTATTCCCATAGGTAACACAGAGGTGCAGCTAAATTCTTTCCTGAAACAACAACAAAAAAATTATCACCCATCAAACTCACAACAATGTAATTGCTTTCTACAGAGATCAGCAGCAGTAATTTAAATAATGAAATACATATTTCACACCTGGTATCATGAAGTACAAGCCTGGTTCAAGGGACGTGGGCAGTCCAATACCTAATACTTCTGAACAAATGCAACAGAAGTCTTCTGGGTGCATTTATATTGTTCATTGTATCACTGAGCTGTCTAGAACCAGGAAGTATTGAACTCAAACACAAGCTCCATCACTTCCCAAAGTTAAATTATTTTCTTATATAAGCAATGTGATTATTATTCTTATTATTTTTCCCCAAAATGAAAATCAAGTTAAGCAGAAGTTGATGGATGCACAGAACTTCAGTAAGACTCCATATTTTCCATGAGTCAGAAAAAATAACCAAATACTCAATATTTGAACATTCTTATAAGCACCTGCAGGCTTCCGCTAAGCAAAGCACTTTATTATAAGCTTAGAGATTAGTATTTCTACATGTGTAGCAAACACATACATTGAAAACCTCAATTTCAAATAAATTTTGATTCCTATTTATATATACTTGTACTTGTTTTTAATTGGAGTGGTGGACAAGGTATACAAATAAATTGCTTTTCAAATTTTTTATTCTATCATTTTAAAGCTAGACTTGAATGTTACAGAACAACTGAGTTTCTTCAGACAATCAGTCACTACAGACAATTAGACCAGAGTCTTGAAAACCCATTCTACACAACAAGAAATTCATGCAAAAATCAGTGAGAAGTCCTTTTATTTTCTTTCAGTGTCACCACCAGCTTCACTGACAGTGTGTGTACTGCCAACTGCACTATGGATCTGTATTAGTCTGAGTCCTGTGACAGTTCCATCCCTCTGTTCACCTTGCTGATGTAACTCATCCTCAAAGTTTCAAAATAGCACTTTCAAGGACTCAAGCACAGGGTACCTGTCAGTATTATCATCTTCATCAGTGTCCGTTCACTTACAGTGTATGAATAAGCATTTGTGTCAAAGGTGAGACAAAGCAGCCTTAAGCTTGCACCTGAGCTGAACACAAATTCTGAACATGATGCAGATATCCTTCAGAGTCAATAATCAGAACAGTGGCATAGACTCATAGAATGAAGGAATGGTTTGGATTGGAAGGGACCTTAAGGACCACCTAGTTTCAGCTTCCTTGCCCACTAGATCAGATTGCCCGAAGCCCCCTCCAACCTGATCTTGAACTTGTGCAGAGAGGAGACATCCACAACCTAGGAACTTCTGTTTGGCCAATGATTTAGCTAACATAAAGGCCATCACAGCTTAAGACAGTCTCTGGACAGTGATTTCTCTGCTCCACCCCTCTCATGGAAAATACAACACAGTAATCCAACTGCATGTTAAATATTGTCACATCTCCTTTCCTGTCTTAGTTTGAGAAAAAGGTGAATATTCCCTAATGAATGCTTCCTTGCATGGCATTAATGATTGCAAAGTGAAGAAGTACGCTCCTGAACACCATCTTCTCTAGGAAAACAAAGACGAGTTCTTTTAGCATTGGTTTTGTTTTGTCTGTTTTGTTTGTTTTATACAATGACTTTTCTCCAGATTTACAGCAGCAGCTTTACACGAGATTTGTAGCAGTCAGTGCTCCATCTGTAGCCTTGCATTCCCAGTGTGAAAGCCATAATTCACCTAGAATGAAATGACAGGAGATCATAATGGCTAATCATGTATTATGATTATACTGCCTCTACTGGAAGAATTGCTCTTGGCTTTCTGTGTCTCCTTTGGGCAATGCAAAACTTTCTCACAAAGCTGAGACAAATAATACTCTTCTGGTTGCTAATGTGACATCAGCTGAACACCTCTTCTCTCCCTCAGGCATCGGCACTATCCTGGAACATGAAAAGTGGGTTTCTCAGTCGTTTGGATGCTGGATACAGAGCATTCAGTTGCAAATTGCCAGCATGATTCCGGCTCACATCGTTGATGATATAAATGTCTGACAGATGTTTTGCTTTCATAAAATGATCTAGACTCTCATGCACAGGTGTCCAACATCAGAAAAAGATAAAAGTTTTAAATGATGGGGAAAAAAAAAAAAAAAAAAAAAGAAAGAAAAAAAAAAGAAAAAAAAAGAAAAGAAAAAAAAGCAGAATAAAAGAACCATACAGAATCACAGAATTGTAGAGGTTAGAAGGGACCTTTGGAGATCACTCTCTGCTAAAGCAGGTTCCCTATGGTGGGCTGCACAGCAAAGTGTGCATACAGGTCTTGAATATCTCCAAGAAGGAGACTCTACAATCTCTCTGAGTTGCCTGTTCTAGTGCTCCATCACTCACACTAAAGAAGTTCCTGAATCCTAGGATACCACTGGCATTCTTGGCCACACAGCTGGCTCATAGACAACCTGCTGCACATCTGGATCTTGAATCATGAGAACAGCTATTCCATATTGTGTTTTCCTATAATGTGAGTGGATACAAGCTAAAGGATGAGATGCCTACATAGGGGTAAGCTCAAGAAGAGAAGGCAGAGTTCACGAAACTTGCTGCCAAACAACGATAGGAAAGAACAGATACTTCATTGTTGAAGACAGGACAGTGAAATAGATGCCTCAGCTCAACACAGCACCAGTACAACCTGGTCTGGGCTACCCTCCCCTCCCCCTTAAAAGGTTGAAAATTCACCTTTTACAAGGTTGCAAGGTAAACTACAAGTTACTCCCACCCCTTTCCAGGTCTGGAGGTGAGGTTGACTGGCCTGTAGTTGCCCAAATCCTCCTTCTTGACCTCCTTAAAAACACTGGCTATGCTCCAGTCTTCAGGCATCTCTTCCACTCTCCAAGACCTTCCAAAGATGACAAAAAGCAGCTCAGCAGTCACTTCTGCCAGCTCAGCACACATGGGTACATCCAATCAGGGCCCATGGATTTGTACATGTTGACTTTGGCTAGATGCTGTCTGATCAGATCCTCCTCAACCAGGGGGAAGCCATCCTTCCTTCAGACTCTTTCTCTCACCTCCAGGGTCTGGGATTCCCAAGGAGCAGTCTCAGTAATGGAGAACGAAGCAAAGAAAACATTTGGTAACTCCACCTTCTCAGCGCTCCCTGCTACCACCACATCCATCTTGTTAAGCAGCAGATCCACATTTCCCCTAGTCTTCCTTTTGCTGTTGACTTACTTAAAGATGCCTTTCTTGTTATCCTTGACCTCCCCTGCCAGATTTAATTCCAAGTAGGCATATTTAATATATAATTCCTCATTGCATTCTTGTAGTCCCTGCCATCATTCTGATATTGTTCTCAAGTAGACAGGCATTTTTCCCCACATTTCATGGACATTCTTCTTCCTTTTGTGTTTATCCACAAGCTCCCTGCTCATTCATGCGTGTGTCCTATCTCTTTCCCTAATTTTTTACTCTTAGAGATGCACCAATCTTGAGCTTGGAAGAAGTGATACTTAGTTGTCAATTTCTCATGGGCCCCTTTACTTTCCAAAACTGCAGCCCAAGGGGTACCTCTAAGTAAGTCCTTTGAAAGGTCACAGTTTTAATAAAGGATATATAATCTACTTTAATTACAGTAACAGTGGACTCCTACAGACATAAAGCAAACGCTTAAAAGGTACTTTGCCAACACACTCCTTGAAATTTTTACAGCCATCAATGGCCAGGACCTTTGCTGTACACTTCTATCCTCACAAAAGTGTTACTAGACTAGAAAGTTTCAATTCAGAATGGGGGAAGGAAGTTTTCACCATCCTGATTCACACAGAAAGTTTTCTCCTTCTCTGTAATTGGAGTCTCAAACAGAAACAAATCTAAGCTGATCAATTTATGGGGCTACAGCAAAAGTAGAATCACAGCAGGTTTCCTAAGTTTACCAGTAACTTAGTTGCATAACCTGTAACTCTGTGGTTAGGAAGTCACCAAGAAGAAAATCCTATCTTTAACTTGAGAGCTGTTTCATTGAGCAGCACACAACTTCTCTTCGTAAGAGATGAAAATCTCTGCAAGAATCCTTCCATTCTAACTGTATAGCAGGAATACTCAACTGCTTTTGCCATGATTGAGTAAAACTCTTAACTAACAGTACCTTCAGTGTAAATACTAGAAGTTGTAAGATACCGTTTCAATTCTGTGCTCTGTAACTAGTGTCCTGTGTGACTGATGCAACAGATGCCATAATTCCCCAGCAGTAAGCAACTGTAAAAAAGTTTAACTTTTCAGGAAGACAATCGGGTTATATAAAATAATGCACCCGCAAGATACTGAGAAGATCAATGGGCTTTACCACCACATTGCTCAGAGCCATACCATTTGCGGCGTGTTTACTGGAACACCTTCTCACATTGCAATTTCATTACTGTTCTGAAATCAGCAGAATCAGTCTTACATCCTGCACTGACTGACACGCATGAAGAAATGTTTGTTCACAGAGCAAAATATGAAGGGAATATGTGACTCTATATTTAAGAGGACTAAAATAAGAAAAAGCCAAACAAGAACTACTGAAGCTAGGAGCACACAAGTCACACAGGATAGGATTGTTAAAAATACAAGCGGTTGCCAAGCATTCATGGGTGCAAAGTTATTAGTGGGTGGAAAAGGTCAGCACGATGGTAACAAGTTGAACTTGTCTTTTAGAAGAGGGAGGGGAGCACAGACTCTAATAACACCCTGTATAGGAGAATTCAATTTTTAGCCTGCATGATGCAACTTTTTATTAACAGCAAGGCTTGATCTGGATTTCCTTTTGATTAAGCAGACAGCCCAGTACTGGGGCTTGTCTGAAAATTCTGTCTCCACATTCTTATATAGAGATATACACAAAGGATCTGAATTTTATCTACTGATATTTTAAAGGCATTTTTCCCATTAATTTGGAATAGAAGCTAGAGATTGTTCTTTACCTTTGGAAAGCCCTTAGGTCTTTAGATGTGGTTGCCCAAGGTCAAGATCCTACACCTGGTGAGAAAAGATAAATATCGTCACAGAATATGTGCTTCCTGGAATGTTTTCTTATCTTCTATTATGTCCCTCCTACATTTCCTAGAGCAGAAGCAGTCTGGATATAAGCTACAATTTACTTATGTACCAAAGGCATTCTGTCATTTTAAGGCCTTCTTTGTGTTGCTGTCACTCTTTTTCTGTATCAGATGAAACTTCAGAAATTCTAACCTGCCATTCTGAGACAAGAAATTAAATAAAAATTCACACAAAGTTCATCCTTCCTGGCTGAAGGGAGAAGGGCAGATTCAAATCCATTATACAAGCCTAAATTTTTATTAACTCTAAATCTGGGCAGTTAGATTTAGATTCTAACAGCTTGTGATATGAAGATGCCTTAGAGCAAATTATAATCAGCTTCAAAAATAAATCCATAAAGCATGATTCAAAATATCTACTTAAGCATATGCTTAAGGTTCAACTTTTGCATTACTAAATTAAGATTCAGCTATTTTGCTTTCTGTCCCCTCAAGTTTGTCCCTGAAATACTAATCTGAATGTACATAAAAACAATTGAAAATAGGAATACGAAAGAACTTTTGAACTCTTTATCTTCTTTCTGTGACTAGCCCAAAAAAGTGCTGTTCAACTAACAAAGGGCAGACATATACTGCTGCCTCAATTACTGACTCTGTCAAAAATGCAACTAATTTCCTCAGGGCAGAGGCACAGATAAGGGCAATTACTCCGAGGATTGCTCCTAGGGCTTACATTTGACCAATTGCTTTCTGCAGTTGTCACATACTTATTCTAGATCCCAATTACCTATGCGGCAGCTGGTATGTCTTCACAAGTTTTTCCAGAAGTTCTCCTCCACACTGTGAAGGTCCAGAATTATTTAATCACTTCAAATCTACCACTCCCTCTACACAGCTGCACAGAGCTTCTTACTGTTGGTAAGAAAGAGTCTATAAATGGGGAGATCATGTTTTAACCCACTGCTATCTTCTGATAATTATGCTGAATCTACAAAGTGTCTAATTAAAAAGCAAAGGCAGCATTAAATAATGATGACAACACTTTGATGAAACACAATGGCTACTTTTAAAGTCTCCTTAACAAACTAAGTCACACCTATGGCACAGGTATAGCATTGCAGTTACTGAAGGAAGAGAGAAAGACAAAGGTCAATTTTACAAACAGCAAAAGTGACTAATGTGTCCGAAGTCATGCAGTCATTGACTAGGAGTTTCTTACTGTCTATTCTGTGCTGATCATAAAGGAAACATGCCACCTAAAGCATGAGAGTTCTACCTTTTGGCTTGCATGGGCCACACTGAGTGGACGAAGAGGAATTATCTTGGGCCACACACATGTAGGTTGCTCCAGAAGTAATGACACCTGTTTATTTCTAAAGAAATGATAATGAAGAGCACAATAACACTGTTTGATTGAACAAATTCTCAGCTACAAAACAGTTCTTCCACGCAGTCACCACCATTAGCTATGCATTTTCACCAGAAGTGAACAAGAGCCTGCATGCCATACTTGTAAACATCCACACCAGCAGAGGTGACCCACTGTCGCTTCTGCCACTGCTGAGACGCACCCACAGCCTCGTGCTCACATCCACTGTTTGATCTCCAGAAACGTTCACCAAGAGTTGATGAATGTCAGTGGGTATTTTTTCCACATGGAGGAATTCAGTGGCACACCTTTGCTTAATACATTGTAATACATTCTAGTGTCAGATGCTGTTCTGTCAGACTACCCATCTGTCACATGGAAACAAAATGAAACAGGATGTTGGAGGGAAGGTTCAGCCTCTGCTGCCATCACACCAACATCTAGTTCTGATGTTGTGGGCCAAAGTCATAAAATAGGAGGCACTGATTTTGCAGAAGCCCTCGTTAAATATATAGTTAAAGTATATAAAGCAACAAAACTTTTGTGTGTGTGTGTGTGTGTTTGTTTAATTAAAATATACACAAATGTTAGTAATAAAAACATAAAACTAGTGGGATACATGACCTTGTTTTTGTGAAACTAAGGCAGCAGGCTGGTTCAATGGCAGTGGCTGAAGTTCTCAGTGAGCTCTCAGGCTGTACAGTTGAGATTTTTGATTAAATCTTACTTTTCCTTTACGTCATCCTTGACAATTCTTCACAAGCGTGCATGCTACCAAAAAGCAGTGATACAAAGAAGGAGTGACTGTGAAGTGAGGGACATTTCTCTCTGGTAAGAGAGATCTTAAAAAGCCTTGAGATGAAAAATGAAAACATAAAACATCCTTGTAAAATAAACTGAAATTTCAGAATTACAAAGGAAGGATAGGTGGTCCCTGCAAAACAAGATAAAGCCAAGAAGAAGAGATTTTGGTCACAAGGATCTGGTTAAACAAACATATATATCAAACTCTTACTGGCTTGACAAGATAAAGAGGACAGTTAATTGTGCACCAATGTTTGGTGCTCAGGGGCCAAGGTGGGCCACTCAGAAGGGAAGAGATGTCACCATGATGGTACAGGGGCAGGGAGCAGCTGCATTCTAAGCTGTGCTGGGCCCCATGAAGGCTGCAGTTGGACATGCCTGTAAGCACTCCTGCAAAATACTTTGTTGAAGGTCACACTTTCAAATACCATAGAAATTTTTGGATAGAATCAGGTGGAACAATGAAAAATGGTGGCAATGTGTACAAGTGGTAAAAGGACATTTTAACCCACAAGCAAAGAAATATGAAAATTGTGAAGGCAATGTTGTTTGCCATTAAAGTGAGAAGAGCTAAAAAAGATGTATGATTCACAATTCACCCACACACTGGCTTTAGTTCTATTTTGGAAATCTGCTTAACTAGCCTTCTTTGCTAGTCACAGGCCCTCCTTTGCTTCATTCTGCCTGTCAAAGGATCACTTTAAACCTGAATCAACATGGTGTTATTTCTAATTGTGGGTATTTCATTATGTCGGTGGGACTGCACTGACCTTCAAGTAAAACAGCTGTGCCACACAACCTTACCCAAAAGGGGTTGCGAGCTTCCAAGGAGAACTCTTTCGTTCTGAGAAGAGCTGTTGCCTTAGCTGCTATTAGTGGCTACGAGATGCAGCCTTGCCATTAGTGAGCTCAGAGGCTCTGAGGCATCTGTTTCTGATGACTGCTTTACAAATGCGGTCCTGCCTATACTTGGAGCCTGAACTTCTATGCTGTGCATGCACCAGATACCACCCTGACGTAGCTGATGAGCAACACGAAGCAACTTTTGTGCAGCCACTGAGGCAGACACCTCAAAATAGCAATCCTTGAGTCTGTCTCTGGGAAGCTTGCAAAACTTGCCCAAGCCAGCCACAAAAATACAAGGCAGTCAACCCCTAATGCAGGGATATGGGCACACATCATCCACAATCACTCCAGGCCACATGACTGGACAAGACACACAGCTGCAACTAAAATAAGAGCTGCTGAACGTAATAAACTGCACCGAAGGCATTTCAAGGCACACGGGTCTGCGCGCTTATCACCCTCGTTGCTCTGTGAGCTTATCTGCAGCTCCCACAGCACCCGGCCTGCCGCGGGGCACCCTCCCCGCTCGGGAGCCACTCAGAGAAGGGAGGGCGACCTGGACCCGCTCCAACCCTGCCGCCGTCCCGCTGTCGCCTTGGCAACAAGGCGAACGGGAAAAAGAGATTGCGCCAACGGAAGCGACCCGCCGCGCGGGGCGGGGGGAAAGGGAAGGGGAGGCGGTGCCGGCCGGTGTCGCAGGTACCCCCAGCGCTGCAGTGCCCCGGCCCCGCCCTCGCAGCCCGCCCCGCCCTCAGGCCCCGCCCCGTCCTCAGGCCCCGCCCCTCGACCGCGGCCGCCGCCGCCGGGGAGGCTGCGGGGGAGCCTCGGCGGAGTCGCTGACGGAGCGGAGCTCTCTTGACAGGGCCCGGCACTGCCCCGCGCCGCCTCGCCCGTCGCTGCCGCCACCGCCCCGGGGCGGGCCGTCGCGGCGGGTGGATGCCCAGCGCCTAGCGGGCTCCGCCGGGGTGAGGACGCACGGACGCCATGGGCTGCTGCAGCTCCGCCGCGCAGGTGAGCGCTCCCGCGCCCCGCTCTGCCCCTCCGCCGCCGGGCTCCCGCGTCTCCGGCCCCGCAGCTCCGCCTTGGTGGCTCCCCGCCGCACGCCGTGTGCCCTTTTCCCCCGGGCTCCTCCCGTCCTCGCCCAGCCCTTGCCCCCGGCCCTGCCACGCTCTGGGCCCGGCTGCTCCCGCTGCCCTTCCCGGTGCCTGGGGCTGTCCTCGGCTCGCCTCCCCCACCCCCGAGCCGCTCTCCCTCTCGCTCGCCCGGTCCCTCCACTCGTGTGGCCTTGCTCCCCCCGGAACTTCACGCTGTTTGCTCGGCCTCCTTCCCGAGGCTGTGGATCGTGACTAACGCCGCGACAGTGCCGCGCCTGCCCGCCCGTAAATGTTGGCTCCCTTGGGTTGCGGTGGCCGGATCCAGCTTCTAGCAAGCTGCTTCTGTAGGAAAGTCCATCTCTGCCGTCCCGGATGACTCATCACAGAGATGAGTTTTTTTTTTTTAACTCAGCCGTTCAGTCAGTGTTCTTTTTTATTACTATTTTTTAATTCTTTTCCTTTTTTTTTTTAATTTTTTATTTTTAATAAGGATTCTGTCCTTCCCACGCAAAGCGCTGCAGAGAGCTGTCCAGTTGCAGTAGGGAACAACATCCCTTCCATATGACAAATTTTGCTGCAAAGAGGAAGGCAGCGAGCTTTGTGTGGAACGTGGGGAAATGGTCTGGAGTTGTAGAGAATGTTGTTTTCCACGAATGTTAGAGGAGGTGTTCAGATCATGAGGCTACTGCAGCAGGCTGCTGCCAGGGAGTCTGTGGTTTGAGGTTTGCTGAAACTGTGCTGGATAAACATCTGCCAGGAGTGGCTTAGGCGAGGCTGATATGGACTTTGAGCACTGAGCAAGGCAGATGTTTTGAAGTGATGTTTTGAAGTCCCTTCCAACCTTATTTCTGTGATCTGTATCAAAATCTGTTTTTATAAGTGTTTCATACCCCCCTCCTAGGTGTTCCTTAAGAATTTGAATTGCTTGTTCCATTTATGTTATCTTAGAAGGAAAAGCAGGCTTGTTTGTGGGTTGTGTTAGACCAACAGCAGGAAGAAACAGAAGACTGGATGTTTTAAGTTCACAGATTCCAAGTAACCAATTTTATTTATTTATTATGAAATTTGCCTTTCCCTGACAGATCTCATGATGCTGATGATATGCTGCTGAAGCTCTCATTTGCTTTCCTTGTGTGTGGCAAGATGTGGCATGGTAATTGAGCTTAGCATCCCATCTACGTAACTGTGCTACAGAGAATGGTTGATTATTTAATTCCCTAACCAAGAGCAATCGTGCATCTCCTCAGGAAATCCGAATCAAAGGCTAGTTGCTGAATTTTTTATCAGCAACAGTTTTGTCTGGCATATTGTTTGCAAAAACCTTTCTACCAACAGTGCAGCTCTGCGTTACAGCCTATCGTCTGTCATCTACTTCCTTTATCATTAGCAATAGATGTTGGCTTCCTCTACCCCTGCCTTTATGCCTTCCCCTCCCTTATTTCCTCCGAAGCTTTCCTTGAGCAGGGTTCCATCAAATGTTCCTTCATGGTGCCTCACATCTCGTTTCTCCCTGTTCAGCTTCATCTTAGGCTTTGACAGTCTTTCTTATCGTGACTCCTCATTCCTTAGGACTTTATCAAGTTCCTTTCTCCTTAAGTTTATTCTCCAGCTCCCCAGCTTGTTTGATCCTCATCTGCTAATCCTCATTCTTGCTTTTGAGAGAGGCGATTACTTGTATTTTGGCTTTGCCAGCCATTTTCTTGTCTAGTTCTGCATCTCCAAGTCCCTTCTCACGACTGCCACCTCCTCATCTCATTTATGTTACTGCATCTACCTGTGACTGGCTGTTGAACCAGGCAGATTTCTTTACTGACTTCTCTGTACCTCTTATTTCATGCTCTATTGCTTTTTTTCCTATTTTTTTTTTTTCTCAATGCATTTCCTGGTTCCTTTGCTTTGCAGGCTGTCAGGAGCTCTGCCTTAGGCTTTTTCCTGCTTCTCTTTCCCTACAGAATCTAAAGGTTCCACCCTCCCCCCACAAAAAATCTGATTCAAATTGACATGTTTACCTTTTCTCTGCACTGAGCCTACTATTTTCAGCGATGGATTCCCATGTTGTCTGCTTTTCCTGCCTTTATTTGCTTAGCCTGATACTAAAGTCCCTTACATTCTGTTTTATCTCCAAACGTCTGGGTTTCTTTTGTTTGTTTTTTACCTTTTTTTTGGCATGTTATTCCCTCTGAAATCTTACCGAGTTACTTTTCTCCATTTGCAGAACTGACTGTCAGTTTCAGTCTGCATTCCTTCTTTTCCAAACTCCTGGAACAGGAAACCAAAATCTAAATTGTGGGACATTCTCTCCTCTTCCTTCATACCAAGTTCTTCCAAACCTTTTTATGTACTTGGCTGAAATTTACCTCATTAAGCTCTCCGCACGCTCCTGGCCAAGCAGCAAGGTTTCCCCTGCTTCCTTACCCTCCTGTTGTTACTCGTTTCTCCACTCTCTGGCTGTTATTTCCTTTTTCCTTCCACTATCTACACTTTTACTTCCTTTTGATTGTTGTTTTTCCCTGTTTCATTAACTTTCTCCTATTTTAACCAATTTGAACTGTCAAGAGTGATGCCAGCTTAAACTTGGCAGGACCATACCAGGCTTTCTTCCTGGTACAGTCACCGTTTGCTGCCATCTTAACTGTTGAGGTGCTTCAATCTGGAAAACTTTGGGCTTTTTTCCCTCTTTAATTCAGCCTTTCATGCATCAACAAAGTTCTTTCACTTCTGATACACAGTCTTTTCTGATCTGCATTTGTTCTTTATTGTCATGGCTGAAGTTCTTGTTGTTTCTTCTCACTGTTATGGCTGCCATGGTCTCTGGTTCTTTAGGTGCTCGTACTATTCTGTACTTATTTATGTGTACTTCGCTGTAAGTTTTTCTGTTACTTGGCTCTCTTCATTTTGAACCATGAGCTTTTTGACCAAACCTTATGCAGTATCAGCTATGCTTTCCAACTGTGTACTATTAATTGACTTGGATCCTCTTAATGCTTCAGTTTCTTTGAATTGTGGTTGTAAGGCAGAGGTGCAGTGACTTATTTGAGATGAAAATCATGTAAAGGGTGGAAAAAAGCCCCAATTTATGTATCTGTTGCCTTGCAGTGCTGTTGCATTGTCATTACCTTCATGCTGTTACAGCTAGGTCCTCCCTCACTGTGTTTTCATCACGAGTTTTCCAAGGTGCTTCTGTCTGAGTGCATCTCTTTCATCGTATATCTGCTGCGCAAGAAACTTTGACGATATTTTAAAGTATTTTTTTCCCTCATTACTTTCTGTTGTTGTTATCCTTTGGAAGTGAGCTTTCTGAATTTTAGTAGTGCTGAAGCTCTGGGTAGATAGAATAGTCAAGTTCCTCATCAAACATTTGGTTTAATATATTTAAAAAAAAAATAAAAGTTTGCAGTTGTGGAGCAGCACGCTCTGTTCTTTCCATTATTCCTCAGTGATGTTTTCTGTCTCACTGTACTAGTCCATGATAAATTGAATTTGCAGGAGGTACTATAAGAGTTCATCACTTCTGTCTTATCATAACTGACAGTCTCTGCTGTAGAGCTGTTTGACTGAAGTAATCCATACAGATGGTGGTGGATTGTTTTGTTTGTTGTTGTTTTTGGGGTTGTGTGTTTTGTTTGTGTAGGCAAGCAAACTTTCATTATAGTTTAATTCTGATGGCTCCAGTGGTCTGGTTTATAGCAAAGTTTGCATTGCTGTATATAGGGATACAGAGTTTTGGGGTTTGTGAAAGGATACAATCTGTGAGACAAAGTGGATCTTCTTAAACTGCTTTTTCTTGGATTAGCTCCAATATGGAATTCTTATTCGTTTTCCTGATCGTCTGTGGATAAACTGAAGAAGCTGACTGTAGTTACTGGGTACGTGCTTTGGCATCCTGTTGTAGGATCAGATCAACTTACCAGGGCCTCAGTGTTTGTGCTTGGTCAGGGAAATAACTCAGTGTACGTGTGTGTGTATGTATATATGTATTAATCCTCACATCTTTTTTGTAAACTTCATGTAAAATGAATATGAAAAGATCTTCAGACCTTGCTGGAAACTGTAGGGATGAGTGGGCTAAATAGAGCATGTGTTTTAGTAGTGGACTTGTTTTTTGCAAGACCAGAAGAACATTCCACTATAGAAGGAGAAGACACATCATCCACTAACCTTCCCTACGGTCAAAGCATCAAAGAATAAATTTGGAATTAATAGCTTTTAAAATATTTTCATAGTTCTGGTGAAACGTAAGTCTCTTGTGAGCTCTTATGGGCAACATATGTCATTCATCGCACATCAGCTTCAATTGCTAGAGGTTCTTGGCTGTCAAATTTCTAAATAAAAGAGGTATCAAACCATGCCTGCTTCATTGCGCTTATGAGCATGATTGTGGAAGAAGACGAACTGGTTAACAGTGTTTATGACTAAAACTAGAATGAGATGTGAATTCTTCTTCCAGCAGTTACAGCATTTATTTTCTTTCTCAGCACCTTGGCTCTAGATGAAGCCTCTGGCAAGCAGATAAAGAATGAATGATGAAGCATACAAGTAGGATTCAGAAACAGTGCTTTTCAGTAAGGCATCTCATGGAACTGTTTACTGTTTTGTTTTCTCCTGTATTTCTGGTCTGCGAACTCCATTCACTCTCTGTGAAGCATTGGGTATACATTTTACAACTGCTGTCGCAAGCAGCTGCACAACCGGTGCAAATGATTCCTTTTGATCTTTTCATAGAAGGAAATACTTTAACTACAGAGCTACTTGTAAATACTCCTTTTAAAATCCATTGAGTTTTTTTTTTTTTTTTGCAGAGATCTAGCTGCTTCTGAAGTGTAGACTGTCTTTAAGTTATGTCAGATCTTAAAACTTGTAAGTAGTGCATTATTTCCTTTGTGAGATGGATAACTCTGACTGGCTTTTTATTTTTATTTTTTTATTTTTTTAGCACTTCAAAAGCTGAACACTTGGATTAAGAGCAAGTATAGAGTGTTGCATCATTACAAGATAATTTTTCCGTAAAGAGAGAATGATTTCAGGAAAGATTAATTATCTGGCTATGTTAATAGTGAATGCTAAGTTAAAAGCTTATGGTAGTTTAACTGGCATCTGGATTGCTGTCAGCTGTCAAACTTTCAGGTTGGTAATCGTAAGGGGTGTATTCAGGATCACACCACTGAGTACTTGTTTTTCCTGATTGGCTGTATTTGTGGTTTATGTGGGTGAAGTTCTCAATGTCTTGATGCCCTTAGCTCTGAAGGGAGCTTTTCATTAACTTTGCATGCATTTTTCTCCTTCAGGCTAATTATATTTCTTGTTCATTTGAACTAAAGTTGTTTTGCTTGTGAAAATCAGAACTGGTGAACCAACTTGACAGAAGCTGTTTTATTTTTGTGTTTGGATCTTTTTCACTTAAAGAATATGGGTGGTTATATAAATCCAACAGTTTGCTTCTAAAAGCCAGTGAAGCAGGGTGTTGTCACATTACTTCTACCCACTGGCTGAACTGATTGCAAATTTGTACCTATATTTGATGAAACTATTTGGAGAGTTTGTTTATGCATAAATTTCAGGGACCAAGTTTGTGTTGGTAAATAGGCTTTCTAGTCACTTTTACAGGTTTAGGAAGCGAATGAATTTCATTGCGTTTAATGGCCTCTTATCCTTGGGCTGCACCTCTGTCCCTTTTTTAAAACTGTTTTACATAAGTATTTGTAATGAGGAATAAAACTGTACAGTTGTTTAAAACAGCTTGAAGAATATTTGAATAAGAAAAAAGAGTAAATATTCGGAATCTTCCATTTTCAATTCCATCTTCACCATTCTACAATTTTTTTTTTCTCTTGTTTTACTAACACCAAGCAGGCAGTGTTCTGCAAGAGTAGGAGATGATTGCACTAAGTACAAAAGTTGACATTCTGACATATGTTTAACATGATAGTTTCTAGCTGTAGCTGTTTGAGCCAGTAATACTACTAGAATGAAGTGGAGCATAATGACAAAGGGAATGTGGTGACTTATGCATGACATCCTCTCTCAATAAATACGATGTAATTAAGCAGCTGTTTACAGCACAAATGAACTCTGGCCTGGACTTTTATATATTTATTTTTGTATGGAGCCACTGTTGCTGCTCTCCAGATGAATTATTTGACTGAGAAAAAGAAGTCCAAATATTATTTTTAGATCAGTAGAAACTAAACAGGAAACTCATTAAAGTGTTTTGTACAAGGCTGGAATAGTTAGAACTTGGGAATTCCTTATCAGGCTCCCCCTAGTTTGTTATGAAGAACTGCAAAATAATTGCTTACACGCGAGGAAGTGTGTTTATGTGATGAGGAAAGTTCCTGATGCATTATTGGCCTTTTTATTCTCCTTCCACTCTTTTTTTTCCATATATCAAGTAGAGCCTTCTTAATGTTGGTTCTTATTAGTCTAATGCGCTTTAGATGTTCTCAGACATTGGGGCAGTCCTCAGACTGCCCTCTTATTGTAATCCTGTGGGTTTCAATCCTGTTCTGGAACCTGTAAGTCAGGGTTTTTTACTGAAGAATCTATGTAAGCTCAGTGTTTTTCTACAATCTGTGCTGATGATGACCTTTTAAGTATGGTTGAATATTCCTAATGGATTTGCAGTTTCTGTTGTAGCTCTCTTTTTGCTTTCATATGTAATGATACAGAATAATGTAGATGAGTAATGTGTATATGCAAGAGCGAGTTCCTAGTGTTTAGTGTAGAGTCACAATTTTTTGTTCCAGGACTGTATTTGTGTTAGTACATGCCAGTATGACTCTCTAAGCTTGCAGAACTCTTTATCAAGTAGGTCTTTGCATTCACACGGTAGCAAGCTATAGGCTTGGGATCGAGTGGCTGGAAGACGGTAGAGGAAATGGACCTAGGGGTATTGATTGGTGCTTGGCTGAACATGAGCTGACAGTGTGCCCAGGTGACCAAGAGGGCCAACAACATCCTGGCTTGCATCAGAAACAATGTTGCCAGCAGGAGCAGAGAGGTGATTGTCTCCCTATACTCGTCTAGGGTGAGGCTGCATCTTGAGTACTGTGTCCAGTTTCGGGCCCCTCACTGCAAGAAAGACATCGAGACACTGGAACGTGTTCAGAGAATGGCAGCAAAGCTGGTGAGGGGTCTGGAGCACAGGTGGTATGGGGAGAGGCTGAAGGAACTGGGAATGTTCAGCCTGGAGAAGAGGAGGCTCAGGGGAGACCTTATTGCTCTCAATAACTTCCTGAAGGGAGGTTGTAGTGAGCTGGGGGTTGGCCTCTTCTCTTATGTCATTAGTGATAGAACTAGAGGCAATGGTTTCAAACTGCAGCAGGGGAGATTCAGGCTGGACATTAGGAAATATTACTTCTCAGGAAGGGTGGTCAGGCAGTGGAATGGAGTGCCCAGGGAAATGGTGGAGTCACCAACCCTGGGGGTATTCAAGGAATGACTGGATGTTGTGTTGAGGGACATGGTTTAGTGGGAGCCATTGGTAATAGGTGAACAGTTGGCTGGATGATCTTTCAGGTTTTTTCCAACCTTTGTGATTCTATGGTTCTATAAGCTCTTCTTCAAGGACTGTAAATGCAGTAATAATAATTGAAAAAACAACAACAAAAAACAGGTCATGAGCTCTTAAAGAGTTGTATTGAGTTTGGTCTTGAATTTCAGCTTCAGATACTTTAGAAAGGAGAAAAAGTTCTTTTAGAGCAAATTGCTTACAACAGAGTGAGTGCACAGAAACAGGGACAGCATTTTCTTTGGAATGTCCTTACTTTCTCATGGAGACCACACATTTGGGAGTTCTGCTGAGGGTTTCTTCTACTGCTGATACCATGCTGTGACAAAGCTAACTTATGTGGAAGGTAAGCACATGCTGTTGTTGTACAAAGTTTTACTATTCTGAAGATTTAAAAAATAAATAACAGTTTGAGACTTGCAGTCTCAAGAGTAAAATCTGAGGACCTGTTCGATAGGTCAATGGACAAATAAAAAAATGCATGTGGATGAATTAACGCGGTGTGAAATATCTTTAAAGTGAACTTTCTCTTTTGGCATAATTACTTTTTATTGATCATAAAGCCCCATGGAAATACCAAATATGCACTGAAATGTGTATTCTAATTACCTGAAAAATATTACTGTGGTATTTTTGAAATGCCCTGACTTACTGCTGCTTTCAAATATGTACTTCACTATTTTTCTTGAAGAGAAGAAACAGGAACAAAATGCTTTGGGATTTAAAAACTGAGTTTTTGTCTCTAGATGGCCATATTTCTGAAATTTAAAATATCAGCAGGTGTGCTGATCATGTCAGCTCTTTTTAAAACAGCTGTGTTATATTGCAAGATAAATATTTAAGCTGTAGACTGTGATGGAAGTGATGTCACCAAGGGAGTTTTAGAAGCAGGGTTAAATATGAGTTGACTGAAAATGAGTATAATATGAAATACTGCACAGCGTATGTCAGATTCATAAATGAAGTCTCAAAGTATGACTTCTCCGTGTAAACATCTTGATATTGCACCATCAATAATATTATAAGCACTGTCTTATGTGCTTTTGTTTTCATTTACATTATGTCGAAAACTTGTAAATATTGTGTGGCATGTATGAGAATATTAATGAAATACCAGGTGTGGAAGTACTGAGTTGAAAAAGTACAGTGTAAGTTCATTACCTTTTAGTGCGTAACTTTGCAGTAGTACTAAACTACCAGAAAACTCTTCCTTTTTCTAGTCAGGTCTCTGAGCATCTTTTCTGGAGACAAGGCTTTGGATAATGCTTGGTGATCTGGTGCCATTAGGCAAATATGGGTTCAGGTCCCAGAAGTTCAGCTAGCATTTGCTTCACAGTGTCTTGAAAAATGAATAAAACTGTTGTAGACATACCACAGAAATGGACATCAAACACCACCATAACTGTCATATTTTGTAACACAGTTCCTTTTGGAGTAGCCCAGAGGTGTTTGGGTTGGCTTACTATACAGAGAATGGTATCATTTCGGAGGGCACTGGCAAATAACAGTGCATTCTGTTTTCATTTCTTTTTAGATATGACTACCACTTGTGGTTGTGTTTGTAAATATGGGCATTTCAAAGTCTCTGCCTGCCTGGAGAAGCTATATTGGCAGGCTTTTTGTAGTAGGAGCCCAACTGCTCTCCCTCAAGGACAGATCAGGCCAAGTGTAGAACGAAAGAAAGGTTTAGGCTGGAGGGAAGCACAAAGCTCACCCAGTTCCAGCCCTGTGCTGTGGGCAGGGCTGTGACCCCCTAGCTGAGCCTGTTCAGGATCCCAACTAGCAGGGCCTAGAGAGTCTCCAGGGATGGGACACCCACAGCTTCTTTGGACAGCTGTGCCAGGGCCTTGCTGCTCAGGTAAAGAATGTCCTCCTAGTATCTAAACTATTCAATAACCCTAGCCAGGGGTGCACCATCCCTCTCATCAATTTGTGACTCTCATCTGGACCTACTCCAACAGCTTTGCTTCTTTGTGCTGGGGGCTCCATGCCTGGACACAGCACTCCAGGTGAGGCCTTAAAAGAACAGAACAGAGCAGAGAGGGACAGTCTCCTCCCTTTGTGCTGCCACCCCTCTGTTGGTGCAGCCCATACTCTTGGCCTTCCAGACTGCAGGAATATACTGCTGGCTCATGTCCAGCTTTTTGTCTGGCAGGACCCCCAAGTCTTGTCCCTTGGGGGACACATCACTGGCTTCCAGCTGGTTGTAGAGCCACTGACCACAGTCCTCTGGCTGCAGCCATCCAACCGATTATTTATCTGCTGAATAGTAAGATCGTCAAATCCCCGTCTTTCCAATTTGCAGTCAAGGTTGTGGTGTGAGACTGTATCAAGATTACTACTAAGAATTAATTTGTATGTGAGCATGGAGGTGTTTTTATTGCAACAGTGTCATTTAGATGTTGTACTGAGAGACTCAGTTCAGTAGGAAATTGTGCTGATAGATGGGTGGTTGAACTGGATGATCCTAGTGGTCTTTTCCTATCTTGGTGATTCTGTGATTCCTCCTTTCAGGAGAACTCATACTGATCACTAGAGTCTGGGTTTTCTGTACCTACTCAAATAATGAAGGAGTAACAGTAAATTGCTGCATAATAAATCAGTTGTAATATGAACCTGAGGGAATTGTCAGAATCCGTGTTTGGCTGTTGCGTGGCCTGCACTTCTCTACTGTTGGGTATTTTATCTGAACAATTTTAAGTCATGCTCAGGAAATCAGCAGGTAATGTTGGACATTTGAACCATATTAATGTTTCTGCAGTCAATGAAGCCACACATTGCAGACAGATTTAACACTTCAGGACTTCACTTTGGCAACAGTTTTTCATCACATGAAAATTTTATGTAGAGAGCTAGTTCACTTGGGATAGTTCTTCCTCTCAGATGCTTTATGTGCAAAGAACTGAGTGTTTTTATTTTTTAGGAACGGAATCATCCAATCTTCTGAGTAATAGAAGAGCCTAAAATAATCAGACTTAATTCTCCCTAGAGATAGCTTGCATCAGCCTTCATATTGTCAGAGGCTCTAGGCTCTGTTTGTTATGTGTGAAGGCTTTAGAAAACGGGCATATCTTTTTACTCCCTCTCAGCAGGAGTCCCTTTGTGCTCTATTTTAACAGGTTATGAGTTGACTGATGCGTTTCTTTGAAAATGTGAAGCAATTTGCTAGATCTTAATTTCATATTTTTATGTTTTACATACTTGCTCAGATCAGTTATTATCTATTATATTGGCTGTATATGCAGACAAATCCTCTCCTTTTCATGAAGTAATGTCTGTCTCATTGATATTTATAAGAGGGACGTACTTTGTCTGCACCTGTAATTGATATCATGTTTGTTTTAACCACTTTGTGTTCAAAATGTAGGTCATAGAATCATGAAGGCTGGAAAAGACCTTTAAGATCATCTAGTCCAACCATTCACCTACCAGCAATGTAGCCCACTAAACCATCTTCTGTAGTACCACATCTCCATGTTTCTTGAATACCTCCACGGGCAGTGACTGGACAGCCTACTCCAACCTGAACTTCCCCTGGAGCAACTTGGTGCCATTCTTTTTCATCCTTTTGCTGGTTACCATGAGTAGAGTACAACCCCCACCTTGCCAAAGTAGGTGCCACTTGAAAGGCCAACAGTAATGGAGTCAAAAGATGAAAGGGGCTGAGACATCTTCCCTGTGTGCCTTCTGTTTACCAGAGTAAATTAACATAGAGATGAGTGTAAGTTCCTCCAGCAGTCACGGCTAGAAAAAAAATCCCAAGTATTTGTAAATATTGGGGATTCCTTGTAAACAGAAATCACCACAGATGGCCCACTGCAGATGTTGCTGCTCTCTCCATGAAGACCCAGGAGCAGGGAAGTGTACAGTACAGTTGCCCTCGTTGCAGCAGATGCTCCACCTTCAGGGTGCACAGCCTCTGGTCAGCAGAGTACCGTGAAATCTTCCTGTCATGTGTCTGCCTTTCAGCAGCAGGCCCTTCTGCTGGGACTCACTGCTTTCACAGGTGGTTTTGCACAGACTTTTAGCTGTTTGAACATCCCCTCCATGGTGAGACAGACTGATAGTTTACTCTAGGTTATGACGTTGTTCCTAAGCCTCTCATCTGTTCCTGTTCCCTACAGTGTTCTCCCAGATAGTCTCATGCAACAGGAGAGTGAAGTAACAAGTGAGAAGGCAGGCAAACCAGGAGAGAGATGTGGTATCAAGAGGGAACTAACAGACTGGCATGAGGCTATGGTATAACCATGGCACTTGTAATACCTTTGCAAGCTTCCCACTAACTGCTGAGCAAGAAATCTGCATGAGCTTTCCCCACGTTCCACCTGAGAGAGTTTGGAAGGAAGAGCCACTTGAATTGGTAGCATTTATTTTAGATGCAGACTGCTTATTCATTGCAGTTTAGATTAATTGTGAAGAAGGAGAACTATCCAGAAGAATGGTTACTTCATTTAATTATGTCAAAATGAGGCAGTTGTTTATGGAGTGGGAAACTTCTTTCTTTCATGGCTTTAGCCTCCAAGGTAGAGTAATCTAGAAATATCCTGAGCTATTAATGAGATCAGGACTCATCTCCTCATCCACTTCAGTTCAAGGATCAGGATGTGTTCAGAGAAGTGAAAGAAATTTTGTCAGGACAATGTACAGTTATTGCTAGTTCTTTCTCTAAGAAGCTGAACAGTGTAGAAAGGCATGCTGTACCTCGGACAGAAAGGTGCCATGCTGTCTGGTAAGCCAGAGAATTGCACTCTTGCAGTAAAAATATATATATTTGTTTGTTTGTTTGTTTCCCCTCTTTTATAGGTTGCCTTCAGAGGCACCAGTGCTTCTGCAAAAGGTTTGCCAGTGCCAAAGAAAGTACACAGAAGCAAGTCAATATTCATCAGTTGAACAGAGAGGTATAGTGTTACTGGGGGAGGCGGAGTGTCTTCCCTCAGATTTCCCCTAGCAGATACCTGTGGCAGCCAGCAAGATGACTGCAGGACTCCTTGATAATGTGGCCAGATATATATAACAGCAGGAGACAGCAAAGTGTCATGTATCAGGTTAAGCAAGGTAGTTCACAGAAAACAAGGATACTTACAGCTACAGCGTAGTTTCTCACAAACAAGTTCCTTCTATTAGTGTGAAGAAACTAGAGGCGGTTTTCTTGTATTTCCAAGCTGACAGCTGCCCTTTCTCATTGACCGGTTGCCTGTTCAGGCTGTGATCTGTATTTTTCCACGCAGCTTGCTTCATGGTAAAGGCCAGCATATGAATAGGCCTGTTATTTAGCTAATAAATAAAATGATACAGATCCAAGAAACGCTCCTTGCCTGGTAGTTAGGAAACATTGACAAATGTTTCAAGAACTACTTTTTTTTTTTTCTTTTCTTTTTTTTTTTTTTTTTCTGGCAGTATGGGCATGTTTGAAAAATAGCTTGCTGGGCAGCTTGTGGACACTGTGTGTTTGATAGCAAGCTGTTTGACGTGATGCTCTGGAAGAGAATTCAGGAGTGGGTTCAGTTGCCTCAGGTGCCATTTTTTGCTGTGTGTGGTATTGCACCTGTCTTGGATATTCAGGAGCACTAAACTTGTGCTGCAGTGTAGAATGTCTGTACAAATGCCCAATGTGCAATTCAGATAAACTAGGAAATGGTTGAAATCTTCTTTCAAGAGAGAGCTCTACAGGACACAGTGGTTGTTTCCCACAAAAGGACTTGGGCAGGATGAGTGTCATTTTCACCTCCATGTCTCCAGGTGCTACATATTACTGCTTTGTGCGTGCTGTGGCTGTTTGTGTTCTGTGTAAATAATCTGCTACATAGCCATTTCTGAATTCCTTCGTTTGCAAATACAAATGTAGCTTCCATCAGCTCTTATTTCTACTTACTCTTCTGCAGTCTGCTGCAGTTGCGCATACTCTGAATCTAGATGTTAAAGCAAAGTGATAAAAAACCGAGAGTTCAAAGGGGTTGTGGTTAGATCAATACCGCTTTTCGGTTAGGTTTTGTAACAGGTGATCTTAGACTGCCACATCACTAATAATGTCTCGGAGGATCTATAAAAGTACAATGAAAGCTATCCTTTCATTCAGAGTGGAAGAAAAACAGCCTGAAATACCTGCAGTCCAAAATTTCAATACCTTCTTAGTATGACCGAAACAGACTGGAAAGGATAACAGTGTATACTCTGTTTCTTGCTATAGTAACTCTGCAATGCAATAAGGAGTCTAAATTAATTATAGATATTTGAAAAGTTCATTTATATGATCCCTTTGCAGTGATCTAAACATATGGTTATTTGTGTTTTAAAAGAAAAGGCTTTGGCACAAATTACCCACATTTAATTCCTTCAGAACAATGGTTGTTCTCCCCCAAATAACTCTTGAAATCGTTGACCCAGCTTCAGCCAGCTTGGCAGTGATAGCTAATTCAGCATTGCCAGTTAATTCAAAGCTGTTACATTCCTGTGAGTTAATGAAAGACTGAGGTCAAAATGCTACTGCAGAAAAAAAGGGCACTAGCAAGAGCTGATTTATTCTTAGATACTAGAAAACTTCAGAAGGATTAAAAAAAAAAAAAAAAAAAATGGGGACAAAACAAGGAAATGTTTATGCCGCTTGAAGCACAATAGTCATAACGTTCGCTGTTTTAGAGGCAGAAAGATCTGATTGTATCATGTGGGAAGTTGGAGGGAAATAAAAGTTGACCATGCATTGCAGAGCTAATTACTTTCTTTATTTTCCTTATTTTTTTTCCAAATTCTGTGCTCAAAAGTGAATAGAAGTCTGTCCCTCTGAAATGAGTAGTGAGAGACACTGTTTTGAGTGACTCAAATTCAGATATTTATGAATGCCAGCATTTGTTTCAGCAGCCTAACAACTGTTCTATGGAAGTTGAATCTCAAATTGTATTAAATTTTCTGATTTGATGTCAATGTGCTCTTTGGAGGAAGTCTTTTTAAAGAGTATGCAGTTGCTGTGGTAACTGAGATATTTAAAACTTGGAAGGTGGGTTGGATAGATGGGGCAACTAAGCATTAGGGGATGAGGCCTTAGAAGTGCAGTGTGTTTGTTAAGGGAAAATACTGGGGTAAATTTAGTTTGTGATCTTACGCTGCCTTTAAGGAAAGCTCAGGTACTGAGTTTAATGGTGAAAGCAGCAGTGAAGCCTTTGTACACGAGTTGTGCATCAGTGTGGCTGGCTGTATGGTGGCTCAGCAAAACTTCCAGCAGAGTAGTGAAACCAGTTGGTGGTCTGAAAAGTCATCTTATTAAAGCATAGAAGGAAATCCTAAAAGGTAGATCGGGCCAATTGGTCAAGTCCCTGAGAATGCACCTTTAAATCCTTTTTAAATGTAGACCTGATTGTTCAGAAATATCCCTCTAAAGTCAAAATGCCTTGTCTTGTATTCTGTATGGAATAGAAAAAGAAATGTCAGTTTCTAGTCTAGAAAATGTGAAAGCTTATTCTCACTGACTGCAAATGGTTAACCAGGTGTTTTGCGACATGTTCATGTCTTGGTAGAACTGGTTTGAAGGTAAGAAAAAAATAAAAGAAAATAATTGATTGCCTTCTTAGAAGGAATGTCAAAAGTGTTTTATGTGTATCTCTGTTTAAAAATGATTTCAGATTTTTTGTCTAATTTTCTGGTGTTTGGGCTTCAAGTAGAACAGAATAAAATGCTGAAGCACAAGAATTTCAGGTCACTGTTTTATCTATCATTATTTACTCCCAGGTTGCAACATCTTCTGTTGATTGCAAATTCTGTGATTATCCTGATCTTATTCACACCTTTGCTACTTAAGCACAGCTTGATTATATGTGTGTTTGCATACGCCAGCATGCATGCATATATATATATATTTGTATTATATATCTACATATGCATGTAATACTGCATGTATTCTTTACTTGACGTCTTACTTCAGTTGTATTACTCCCAGTTTTCACATTGCAGGAGATGCCGTGTTAAAAGAAAGTCCTTGATACCTGATTTTCATCATCCAATTATCTTTTCTGTTTGTTGTTTTTTTTTTTTTACTTCTTTTTTCTTCAGACTGTGTCAGGGCAGTCATTGTACTGTGGCTTTTATGTGGTTGCTTTCACCGTTCTGCGTGTTCTCTGTAATTTCTTGTATTTGTAATACTTGTCTGACATGCCTCATTTTTTACTTCTTTTGTGCACTTACTTAAAAACATGCTCATAAGCACTCAACTGCCCAACAAAAGTGATGCCCTGCAGTAAATACATCAGTTATAATGAAAGTAGTAACCACTGTTTTTGTGCTGTGCTGATAACTGTAAAGAATTATATTAACATATGCAGGAGGAATCTATATTCAGATTTCTCCCACTGCTCAGTCCAGTGAAGGTATTCTTTGGAAATGTCAGGGAGAGAAGCTGGAAGAGGAATCTGAATATGTTTTGAAGTAAATGAATAGAGGGAATAGCAAGAAAATGGTCTCTTTTATTTTTCTTACATCAGGCACTCCTGCTTGCAGAACACCCACTGTTGCAATAGTGAAATATAACACTGTTCGCTAAAATCCTTGCCTAGTGCTTGGCTTCTGTTACTCACATTCTCATTTGTCTTTGGGAACTGTTGAGTTTGCTAGCCATTCTCCAGACTGTTTTTGCACTAACTTCTGAACACTTGTTTGGATCCTTAAGCAAATAACTCTTAAACCATTAAAATCAGGACTGAAGAGCTGTTGAGGACAGGAAAACATTCCCAACCTGATGTTTTAACTTGTGTAACTTTCTCCTGTGGTCCATTTTGTCTGACAGCACTTCTGGTTCTTTGCCGTAGTGTGCAGGTAGTCCTGTGCTTTATTAGTCATAAAGGATCCATAGGTAGCATAGTATAAATTATTAAATCTATATTTAAAGATGATATATATATATATATATATTATTTTTTTAATTGTTTCCTCTCTTTTATTTGAATTTCTTGTCTTGCCAAATGTTGAGGAATTTTAATGTCTCGAGTGGAAGTGAGTAGAACTGCTGACTTATGAAAACAAAGTACGGTTTCCGGGCTGTAGAACAACCAATGCTTGTTAGAGCTTATGTTGAGCACAGGCTCACAATTTCTGTTTCCTAAGAACAAAAGTTGGTATCTGAACCAACTGTGTAGTGTGTAGTCTGCACAGGGAATAGTGAGTAGGGAAGTGTAGACATAAAGACAATGTTTAAGGGTTGTAAAGCCAAGGAAGAAGTTTGAGTGGAAATCATGAGTACATGGAAGCAGCTGAGAAGAAAACAGCTAACAGATACTGGCAGCCAGCTTGGGTTGTAGCAAGCCCTGAATTAGAGAGTCATTATCCTAAAGACGCATAATTTCTTACAGTATTAGTTTGCTGAGTGATTAAACTGCTAGTTGATAAGTAGTGTATTGTTAACTGCTTCCAGAGGCACTTTTTATTTAAAATACCTTCCCTATCTTTTTTTTTTTCTTTTTTTTTTTTTTTTCCCTAAAATAGCTAGTATTTTTGAGCCAAGTTAAAACTATTGATGTAGACTGAATTCTTCTTTGTAACTTTCTACATACCTGTTATGCCATGGCTTTTCAACCTGTCTTTTTGAAACACAAATTGCTGTCCATGCTTGTAAGTGAAATGGTTTGCTTACTGTAACTGTGACTGGTCGGACAAGCTGAATATTTGCCGGAGCTATTTCAAAGGATGTCCCATGGCTTTTAAAAATCCTATTAGAAGATTTTGTTCACAGATGGTACAGAGGATAAAAAATAATAATAATAAAAAAAACCCCACACCACCCTATCCATCTAACTGCGGCGTCTTTTCTCAAGGGCAGATTACTCTTAAGGAGCAGCTGTAGCTGAAATTTTTCTGTGTTTTGTGTAAATAAAAGTAAGACTCTCAGATATCAAGGGTTCTTGGAAGCAGACTTATGAATGCGAAGCACAAAGCTTTACATATTTTGTGCGTTTCATTTATGTTAATTGAAACAATATAAATGTCACAGTCTTACTGCAAATGTTAAGTTTGAATGGTGTGTTAGTTCAAAGTGTGAGCTTGCCAGGATCAGAAGGCAGTTTTGTTGAATGAGTGTAGTCGGATGAATGATGTGACCTTTTAGTGCCTCTCAGAAGTGGCTGTTGAATAAAATAGCAAGATTTTTGACTGATGAGTGAATGTGTAGAACACAAATTAAAAATATAAACACACGTATGCTGCTGCAGTTTCCTTAATGTGAGGTGGCAAAAATAGGGTGGAATTTCCTGGTGAAAAGCCGAGCTATTCAGAAGGGATGCATTTTGATACATGGTGCATGCAGGATTTCTCTTACGTTGTAACCAGTTACTGTTTTCAGATGGCATTATCTGCGTAGGGTGTCTATCCAGATACGTGAATAGCAAAGCACGTCTTCCTAACATTGCAAAGGTTACATGCTTTTTTTCTTTTTCTTTTTTTTTAATATAAAAATCTGCAAAAGTAGATGCTGAAAATAGAATGGTTGGATGAAATGTCAACAGTGTTTGTTTTAATTCAATATTGACATTTTCTGCCCTGTCAAGTAAGTCTTGAAGATGCTTTGGAGTCTTGAGTGCAAAAGAAATCTAAAACTTAGGCAGACTATCCCCTTTGACTCTGTTTCTGAAGAGAGCTGTACTTTATGCTGATATCTCAATCTCCTTTTCTTCCCTGAGTATAAAAGCAGTGAGAGTGGCTTTTTAGATCTTCATAAAAATGTATGAACAGTACTTATTTTGGAATTAATTGTAAGATTGTACACTGTCTAAAACAGTCTTTTTAAAAGTAGCTGTAATTAATATTGTCTATAATAACATTCTAGGATGGTCATTTTTTATTTTTTTTCTACAACAGCTAGTGTTCTTTACATAAAAACTGTTCTTTTTTTGATCTATTTGTCTAAACAGCCACAAGACCTGAGTATTTTAGTGGTGTACGCACACCTGTGAAATTTTACCTCATGAGCAGCAAACAGTTGGAATTGCTCGGAAATATCTGTTTATGATTTGCAGCATAATAAATAGCATTCAGCATTATTGTTTTGACATTTCAGTACAAGACTTTCCTTTCTGGCACCTGAGCAATATTGACTAGAGATTTCTTTCTTGAAATGTTGTGTTCCGCTGCCTCTTAGCAGGTAGACAAGTATTTCTTCAATACCTGTTTAATGCATCTGTTGTACATGTACTGTATGTGTAGTGTTTTTAAATGCATTAATTTTTTAAAAGTTTAATCTCCAGTGCAAAATAGTGCAAGGTAGATGTTGAAGTCTACAACAGAAGACATTGATTCTATGCCATTAGCTTCTTTCTAGTTAATAAAAAAAGTAGAAAAAAAATTGTTCATTGGACAGGTACCTGTAAAGTCCTGCATAATTCAGGTTTTTTTTTTCTGGGTAAATTATTCTTTGATCTAGCTGCCAATTAAGAATTTATTTTTTATTTATTTTTTATTTCTTTAAGTGCCTTTCACAGGTCTTACTCTCCATTTTTTTGACCATTGGTATTTAAGAGTTGAAAGACAACTCCTGTTGTATGTTAATGCCCTATGGTATTATTTTCTGACTTGTTATCTATTAGGAGCAGAAAATTTAAACAAATGTTGTTAACCCCATGTCTCTCTTCTCATGTAAGAGCTCCAAACGAGAATGGAAGCCTCTGGAGGACCACAGCTGTACAGATGTACCGTGGCTGCTCTTGTTCATCCTCTTCTGCATAGGGATGGTGAGTAAAACGCAAAAGATTTTATCATTGTTATGTAGCCAAAGAGTTTTCATTATTTGAAGGAAGTTTTAAGCTCTGCATTCAGTAACTTAATGAGTAAGGCCAAAATATACTGGTATTTTAATTATCAGCAGTAGAACAGAAATGGGTGCTGCTGGAAGACCTTTGATAGGATTCAGAATTCATTTTTTTTGTTCCAGATTCTGCTCCAGCTTACCTCCTGGAACTCCAGTTTTTATACTGCTCTGATTTTTTTTTTGTATATTTTGTTGTCTTATGGATCTGTGTACTCTTCCTGCCTAAACACAGAATATCTGTCAACATTTTGAATAGCTGCATTGTGTGCCACAGCACTTAGGAGTGTGGAATTTCTGAAAGCTATCAGCTTTCTTTTCTGCAGTTCTTTAGTCTCAAATCTTTGGGATTCTTAATCCACCAAAAGATTTCTTTTTATTTTCCTGAAGTGTTTGTTGTTGACTGCTTGAAATGCAAACATGACTATGTTTTCATTAAACTATCATATAATGTTTTCATTATGTTATCATTCTAAGATATTAATATCTTAAAAGCTTTAAAAGCATTCTATGTCATGAAATGAGCAGCTTTAGTTGTGGTTGTTTTTTTCCTGCCTGTGGTGTTGATGATCTCTGGTTACTCATTCTGTACCCACCTGCTCCACTGGTCTTAAATTAGTTTGCTGTGGGTTAGCGTCCCAGATTTTCTTGTCCAAGGAATACATTACACAGAGCAATTACTCAGTTGTTCAAATGCTGCTAGTTGGTGTTCTGTGGGAGAGTTCAGTTGAACAGTCAAGTACCATGATAGGCTGGAAGATCATCCTTGCATTGTCTTAGTTTACATCAGTTGGGGAGGAATTACATTATTTCTCTTAACTATGTGTGGGGAAGAATTTTTGAACCATCCAAGAAGCTAAGTGCTTTGGAATGGAAAATGCATAGTAGTAAGGCCATCATGTAGTATAAAGAGATCCTGTAAATTGAGAGTCAGTGCTGGAAATCAGCTTTAATTATTACTTGCGATGATAGCCTTTTCCTGGCTTTGCCCTTGTTCTCACTTTGAGTATTAAATCTGTAAGTGCATTAGTGCACTGGCAAGAGAAGGACAATGAACAGCTTTCTGTCTGAGGTTTCTCTGCAGTGATAGCCTGTCCATCATAGAGGATCTCTGTCTTATGTCTTCAGACCTTTGAACCCACCCACATTTTAAGTTTTCTGTGCTGACTTCGTTACCTGTCATCAGCTTCTCGTGATCCTGTTGCTCCATGCATTTGTGTCAACTGATTCCTCAAGTCATAGCTTGCCTCATCATTAGTGACAGTGGGGCATGCATATGGTTCACCTCTCCCTGCCAAAGGCATTGCTAGAAAACTGGTTATGTTTTTATAAACAGTATCCTGTTCACAACGTTGCTGCCTTGATGCTAGTTTTGCTAGTGTAAGAGCTCTGAAAATGCACAGCAAGGTCTGCCTGACATTGAATGTTTGACATTTTGCCATGTGAGTCATTTTGCATTCTCTTGCACCATATATTTTTTTTTTCCCCTGCATTTGAACCTAGAGTGTGGAGCAGTTGTGGCTTTCACCTGGCCGCTTTCTTCTTTTGCTTTAGAGCAAAAAGATTTCTTCAAAATGAATTTAGGTCAGATAGGCCTCTTCATTTTAACTTATCATTGGCAGTGCTTAATTTGAAGGAAAACAAACCAAAGTGCAAGAAAAGCAGGACTGTCTGAGGTCTTGTAAAATGCTTACCATCCAGTGCTAATGGCAGCTCTTTGTTGTAGCTCTTTTTTGTAGCTCTTTTTCATTGTGTGCCTTTGCTCTCTCTTCTGCTTCATGCACTGCTTGATGAGGATATTATGAATCTCAAAAAAGAACACCTATGAGATTCTTAATTCTGCTTGGATAATGTGCTGTGCTAGATATGAGCCCTCTTTTGGCCTTGCATTTTGTTTTATAATTGCACAGTAGTTCTCTGTGAATTGTCCTTGTCTTTTCCTCTTTGATCTCAAAGAATTTTTAAAGAAACTTTGCTTATAAACAAATGAATTAAACTAAATTTTCTCAGCTGCCCAGTAGAATATTACTATTGTGGATTTTTCTCCCCACAGGGCTTTATCTGTGGCTTTACAATAGCTACAGGAGCAGCTGCAAGACTGCTTTCAGGATATGACAGTTATGGAAATATCTGTGGACAGAAAAATGTCAAGGTGGAGGGAATAGTCAACAGTGGTCTGGACCTCACACAGAAGAAGTGAGTATGTGATTCAGTTGTTCTGTTCTGTAAACCAAGAAACCAGAATTTCATCCTTCCATCCTTTGAAATTGATTTACAATAGATCTGGAAAATGAATATTTTATTTGTTTTCTTCTGATCATTCTCACTCTTAACACCTGTGGAACAAAACCTTCCATAACAGCAGAAGTACTTTGGAAAGTGTCCATTGACAGAAGTGTAACATGAGTACAGTTAAGTCATTGAGAAATTTCTCATTCTTAGCATCCATACGGGGTGTGAGATCTATCAGATCACCAAAGGGTTGGCTTTGTTTTGGTTTTACATGTGACAAATGTTCAGAAATTTGTCATTAGTCCTTTGATATCTGTGCAAAAATGTTTAGGCTTTTGTTGTTCTGTGATTAGTTTCTGACACTGAATTGAGGGGGAACTGGAAAATATCCAACACATTAAAGGAGAACTTTAAAACTTTAAGCTTTCAGTTGTAAGCAGTATATGTAAAAGGGGCTTTTGGAGAAAATATGCAAGACTGTTAAGCAAAACATAATTCTTTCTTTAGAAAAATGCTCAGTTAGAGGTCAGAACCAGTAAAGTAGTAGTACGGGAGCTAATTAATGACAGTTCTGGAGTGAGGTCTTGAAAACCTCTTGAGTGAATGTCAGTGTTCATAATGCGTATGTACAGTGGATAATTTCAGAAAGTAAGCTTTTATTTAGTCTAGCCTTAGAACTGAGGTACTACTTGACCAAAAAAAAAAAAAGTCTCTTTCAAAGTTTGGTTGTGTTAGAAGAGTTAAAAAAATCTTCAATTTCTGATGGTGCTGTTATTTTACTTCATGTTTTTACTTTCAGACTAACGGAAAGTCATTAATTTGTGGGTATTATTTTAGGAGAATGCTTTTCTGATGTATGCTGATTTATTGTTCTTGTAGTAATGATATCTAAACACCTGATTTAAAACTTAATGTTGCCATGTGTCTGTTGTGTTATTAGGAGAAATCAAATAAATAGTCTGAAAATTTCTGCAGTTTTTTTTTTTTTCTTCTGTCAAAAGATCATTTCTTAATCTAATGGAAACTTCTTGGAAAGAGTTGAAAAGCTTAAACCTTAACCAGGATAATGTTCCTATTTTACTATGTCAATATTCTAGTGCTTTTTAAAGTCAGGTGTGTGTAGTACAGAAGTGTCATTATTGTGTTATTAGAAAAAATATAAATATTTAAATGAACATCTTAAACTTCCTTACCCTGCGAAAGAAATGGTGTCTGTCTTGATGTAAGAAGGTGGAGAAACTCAGGCATGTGACTGAAATATACAAAAAAATAGTTTAATAGCCTCTTAAATTCCATAATATCCATTTGACAAGAGATAATTATGAAGAGAAACATTTACAACTGCGAAATGAATTCATCTTGTATAGACATCATGGAAAGATCACAAATAGAAATTGAGAATATTTTAAATGCAGTTAACATATAGCGCTTTTTATTTGTCATGCCAAAGTCCTTTGTGCAGTTCAGAAGGATAAAATTTTTCTGGAAAAAAGTATTGCAGCTTCAGAAATGACTTAAGTGAATGATTGGGTGCACTTACGTGGGATGTCATCGTTTCTGTTTGGTAAGAGTGAAAAAAGGCCTTTTGGTAGGACAAATTATTCTTCAGCTATTCTAGTGTTGTAAAGGGTACTGTAATTTGCTAGAAACCTGTTCTTTTGTAGGCACATGATACTTCTCACTCTCACTGTACATGACTTTTTAATTTTTTGGGGCAATTTGTCAGAAGAAGCAACCGACTTTCATACAATCATAGAATGGCTTAGGTTGGAAGGGACCTCAAGGATCATCAGGCTCCACCCCCACTGCCACAGGCAAGTCACCAACCTCCATATCTAATACTAGAGCAGGCTGCCCAGGGCCCCATCCCGACCTGGCCTTGGACACCTTCAGGGCGGGGTATCTGACAGATACTTTGCATCTGTGTCTAGCAGATGGAGCTCCTGCAGTGTCTGAGGTATGGGTCATGGGAATATTTTATGCTTTTTTTTTTTTTTTTTTTTTTTAGGAGTACTTTTCAGGCATATGTAAAAATCAAGTTGTCTTATTCCTATTTAATATTTCAGTTTGTATGGAGAAGGGAAGGGCTTTAAGCTCTGTGATTCTGAAAAAGTGAAGTTATTTCATTCTGCTTGCAGAGTAATTCTGTCTTCGTTTCCCAGTCTGAGGCAGAAGAGCTAAATCTTCTCTAAAAACATTTTCTTTCTTGTAAATGACAGTAACATTAGAGGCAATAAAGAGGAAGTGAAGGGCAGTCTGCGTGAATATAAAAATCTGGTGGTATGGGTAAGGAGCTGTGGTTTGGTCAGATGCAGTTACATTGAACTCAGCGGAGTGGAATTGGGGAAGAAGGTTTGTACAACTTGATCTTGTCAACAAAGAGTGAGTTGAGCACCTTTGTCTTTTACAAAGGAAAAACAGCTTTGATAGACTCCGATTTGAGTAAGATGCAGAATTGTAGTCCAGCACTGGATTCTCATCAAATCTCTCCGCTTTAAATTAGTTCAGTTAATTTAAGTTTTGTCAGTTATGATAGGGCTAAAAATGGCTTTTTATTCAGCAGTATGGTTGATTCCTGTTGTCGTTGTTTATGTTCCTGTAATGCTAGTTCAGTGTTATTTTTGATCAGCAATATTTTGGTGCTTGCACAGAATTCAGTTATTGCTGTTCCTTCAAGAAATAAATAATATACATATACTGTTATAGAGAAGAGCCAGGGTGGCATTTCACCTTAATAAATGCCTTTGACTCATGAAAAGTGTTGATGTCTAGCTCATAGCAAAGACCAGGTAGAGTTTGTTGCATGCATACAGAAAACTTCAATTAGTAAAATTAGATGCCCTATACATCATTTATTTTGATGGTGATAGTTTAATTCAGTTCTCCATTATCATGGTAAGATGCTTATAAATCACAGTAAATGGTTGCTCTGTGAGTTACTCATCTGCCTGTAAAGAGATGCGTTGAGGACATCAGTGACATTGGTAAATATAAGAATGTATTAAGTACTTGAAGGTAATGTAAGCTTATGCACATAATTTGCCACAGTGCTTAATATGTACTGTCTGTGCTTCCAGAATCAAGTTGTATTGTATAAAAGGATGATGCTTTGACTTCCTGTTTTTGCATGGGAAGAGGAGATTACTGCATTTCTCATGGTTATGAATAGGTCAGTTGTCAGGAGCGAGAGCTATTGATGCTCTGTTTCTAATCTCAGGTCATTTCTGAAATTATATTACTTCCTTTTTCCTTTGGAAAAAAAGGAACATATCAAAATAGAAACTCCAAACAATAAGGAAGATTATCCTATAGATCTGTAATTTTTTTTTTAATTTTTATTTTATATATTCTTTCATTTTACATATAAATATGTTTGTGTGTGTGTGTATATATATGATGCATTTTTAAACTTACACTGAAGTTCATTTTGAACATTCTGCCTCAGGATGAACAACTTGATATTGACTTTATTTTCAGATACTGTGACTTCTGAAAATTATGTAGACTCTCACCATCTTTCTCTATGCGTATATGAATCCATTTAAAATTAGACACGAACTCAACATTTTTAGGTCTTATTATACCTATGGAGTGTAGGCATATTACAAACTTAATGCAGTTATTTTTCCTGAAGTAGTTTTTGGCATCATACTGAATTTCAGAGACAAATGTTGATTTCCAAAAAAAGTGGATTACTGAGATACTACATAAGAATTCTGAGGCTGTGAATTTGATGTACTCATCTTCCTGAGGCAAACGAATCTTCACTTTCAGTGTAGAAGTGTTTTCTAATTATTATTAACTTTAGTCTTTGTGTTGCTAGTCTAAGTTACACTGTTACCAACAAACTGCTCTATTCTTTATTCTGAAGAACTAAAATTGCAATAATTTTGCATGGGCAAAACCTGTTCAGTGGCAATGTGGTATGGAATTTTCTGCAATAAAATTAGTTGTTTCCAATAAATTGTAGCTCAAAAATCAAAACAAACAAACCACTGTCCTCTATGATACTGTTGTTTGATATTTCAACTCGCATTTAAGCTGTTTGAAATAGGAAAATAAGCTTACGTAGAGCATGGACTGAAGTAGCTTATTTCATAGAATAATAGAATCATAGAATCACTCAGGTTGGAAAAGACCTTAAAGATCATCAAGTCCAACCATGACCTAACCATACTGCCTTTCGTAGCTTGGAGTTTGATTTACAGCTTCCTTATTTCTGTTAGAGCCACCTCTGAACTGTGCAGTGTAGTGTTTCTACTGTATGTGTCCATTTAAACATACTTCTGTCCAAACTGTATATGGCACTATGCATTGCATTTCAGAGTTGCCAGTCTTGACTTGAAATTGTGCTATTTTCCAAAATACTCTCCATATATATATATATATATATACACACACACACACACACACACACACATATATACATGTATACATACACACATATATATACAATACTCTCCATATATATATATATGGAAGAAGTGTATATATATACTTCTTCCAGAAGTTAAGATTATAGATAGTTCTTGAGTCCATTTGAAGAACATCAGGCTGCCTTCCAGTCTGTGAGCACCATCAGTGCTGAGGCGATTTTCCTGTGCTTGTCCCAGCAGTACATGTTAAAGGATGCTGGGATTACCCTTCTCCACAGCCACTGGAACCCAGCCTAGGGATTTGGGGTGTGTGCCCAGGCTGGGGGACGCAGCTTTACAAACACTGCTGAACACTGTCAGGGCACACAGCACACAGGCACAGCACCATCCTCTCCTGCCATGGGGCTGGCAGAGCCAGCAGGCCCACACAAGAGGTCTATAGGCCATCATCGTGAGTGTGCCTGTCACCTCAGTGCTGCTGGCACCGTATCTATGTGTGCTGGTCCCCTGGTAGCTGTTATTTGGCAGCATGAAGTGCATGTTGCATGGAGCAACATAATGCAAGATGATGAAGTAACGGTTTAGTAAGAAAATTGGACAGGCTGTGGTAGTCCAGTGTAGGATTCATTCTGACTGGCCTTAGCTTACACACAGCCTGCCCCCTTAATGCCTCTTTATGTCTTTCCCACTTTGTTCCCATTGCTTTATGTTGTCGCCTCATCTGGCATAGCTCCACTGACCTTCTCCAGTGTCCTGGACTCTTAGGTTTATATCTGTATCAGCTGCAAAGTCTCTGCCTGCTTCTACTTGATAGGCCATTTGTTGCTGTGGTTCAGTAATGGCATGCATTTTATGTCCAGGTGTTTGTCTCCCTCCCTTACCAGAATTATCTATTCAAAGATGTTTATGGAATGTTTATGATATATGAACAAAGAAAGGGAATGTCTTGAGAATGCATATGGTGTATTACTGTATTTCACTTTATTTTGGTGACATGGATTTTTAAGTTTCAAGAAATGAGACAGGAAGTCTTGAAGCTAAGGGCTGAAATGCTGCAGCAAGTAGTAGTAGCTCTCATACACTGGAATTGGATAATAGTTAAGTTTTTTCTGGAGAGAAAGGATAGTTGGGAATTTGCACACTGGAAGCATTGAAATGGAATCTAAACGTTAGCCTTTATGAGCGTGGCCTACTGAGAGAATGTATTTGTTTTTTCTTTTTCTAGTGTCTGTGCTGTGAAGTTTGTTCCAGTTGTATATGAGAGATGTATGGTTTGACAATTTGTCATTGTCTGTGAGATCTGTTATAAATTATGTCACTTTCAAAGTATTATCTCCGAAGTATTTAGGATCAAACATACTAGGGCACTACATTTTTGTTGTAACATAGCAGATTCCCATTCAAGTATCCAAGTGAAACAATGTATTTTTTTCTGTTAGTGTGCTTCTAAAGAAGTCTCATGTGCTCTGTATATTTAAGATGTATTTATAAACTATATGTAACTCTAAATTAGCTTGAAAAAGTTCTCTGAGGTCAGGAGGAATTTTTATAGATTATGGGATTTTAAATTTCTGACTGTAGAAAAGATAGTCATTTAATATGGCTGTTCTATTTTTGTTTGTTTTCTCATTATTACTTTAGATAATATGTAGAGAGTATTTTAATTCATGACGTAACAATGGAGTTATTGGAGTTTTAAATGCTTGTTCAGCTTTTGGGAAAAAAACAAACAAACAGATAATCTGTGTTCATTATACCATGAATGGGCAATACTGTAGGGTTAGTCATTGTGATGAAGCATGCTTAGCTAGGAGATAAGGTTGGCTGGAGAGCTATAGTATGTACTTCACAAGCAGCTTGTTTTTAGTGACAGTGGCCATCATGGAAAGTTGTGAATACTGCACTTGAGCTGTAGCCACTTGAATTACATGAACAATTTTGATTTAAAGTGAATACTAATATGATGTGCTTGACTTTATGGGCTGGTGCTGTGGAAAATCAGTCTAAACCAAAAAGCTCTTCTGAATTTTTCGTGTTGTATGTGCTCATAAAATTAACAACAGATGGTCATTTTTTGTAGAATAAGCAAAAGCTCATGGTATTTGTTGTGTATCTTTTGAAAACCTGGAAATACTGAGGTGGGTTTTTTTTTTCTGTTTGTTTGTTTTTGGTTTTGTTTTTTGTTTTGTTTTTTAAAGAAGTTTTATCTTTCAATTTTCAGATAGATATCTGTGAGAATGTATGATAGAAGTGCTAGTCTGTATATTTGTAAACATACGATTTGAATAGATTTCCATCTGATAAAGTTTAATATCCTTGCTATGTGATCCAATAATCTGTAAATATTAATGTGTTTGTGATGCGTACGTTGAGTATATGAATTCTTTTTAATCATATAATTGTGTTAATGTGAAATTTTACACATTTCTTGGTAGGTTGAAAGTTAGACTTGAATTACTTCTGTAGTTTGAGATTAATTTTCTTCAACGTAGTTGTTGATTAAAATAGAAGTAATTTGCATTTTTTTCCTCCCTAGGTATGTGTTCTTCTTGGATCCATGCAATATTGACCTAGTACATCAGAAGATCAAATCTCTTGCTTTGTGTGTATCAGCTTGCCCAAGGAAAGAACTAAAAACTCTGGCTGATGTTCAGAAATTTGCAGAAACTAATGGTATGAGAAAAGCATGTCTATTTGTGTACCTGTTTAGTAAGATTGCTGATAGACTTGTGCATTAGTTGAACTGAAAATGAAACCTCTGTTAAGAAATACTGTTCAACCCTAACATTTCTCTTAGACCTCACAGTGTTAGTATGTTTGTGTTCATGTCTTGGACAGTTTTGTAGGTTCATTCTTAAATAGGAGCAGGAGTAGGAAGTATAATGAGAATTTAAGAGGATGTCTAACACTGGTGAGTGTGTTCCAGCTCTTACAGAAATGTTCTGATATTGCTGTTCAGCAGTAACTGTTGAAATATGTACAAGGGGCCTGTGACAGCATTTCTGCTTTCAAACTGCACTTGGAGCATGTCTGTGGTTGTGGGAAATCATCCTGCTTTTTATTCAGTGCCACAGTGCAATACCTTTTCGCTTTGGGGATTGTTTGTTTGTTCTTTGCTTTTTATAATACTTAAAGAAAATAATAGGAAAAACAGCTGTATTACGTATAAAACAGTGTACTCCACCCCCAAAAGTAGTACTTCTCTTTAGGAATGATGCTGATATTATCACCTAGATCCATATTTTAACATTACACATAATAAAACACATGAGAGATAGTCAATTTCTGGACCATACAAAACAAAGTAAAAGTAAAAACTTGAAAATAATTTGAGGAAATTGTCAAGTTCTTCCGCTATTAAAGTGGGATAATTTTGTTCTAGACTTCACACCTGTTATTTTAAAATGCTATGGTGAGATTTCTTTGAGACTCAGTTAATAATGGGTTTGTCTGGTTGACCAGGTTGAAAGCAGTGAACTTGATTGCTTTTCGCAGACATAAATGACATGTTGTTCTCTGTCCTAGTACAAGTTGTTTTTTTTGAAAGCAGAATGAGTTCAAGTGGCCCTGGAACACTGTTTGCCCTCTCAGGTCTTCCCAATGAATTGTCTACACATCTTGGTCTCTGACAGGTGAATCAGGGAGCTAAATGTAGTGTGGAATTAAAGCATGTTACTTGTAAGCCTACATAACTGTACAAACAGCTCTCTCAGCATGATGCAGGGGACAGTTTGGGAGTGATAACTTCCTCATGCAATTTGCTTACTGTTGTCAGTTTAAGCCCACAGTGAAAGTTAGTATTGCTGTAGTGTGGTTTTACTCTTCAGTTCTACATCTAGCTGTTTTTCTTACCAAGGGAAGGCACAGCATTTTTGTGTGGAGTTTAGATACATCTTGAAGTAATAAAAAGCAGCCACAGTGTGTAACCACAAATATTGTTGCTGTGTTTCTATGTGAAGTCTTAAATTAACTGTGCCTGAAATACTTTCAACATAATCATTTTTTAAAGTATAGCAAAAATCGCTTTTCCTAAAAATTTACTGTGTCTTGTCTTCATGTTTCTTCCTTCTAACTGTATCTTAGGTTTTAAGCAAAACTCACAGATTTTCATTAATTAGTATCAGAGCCAATCATTTCAGCTTAGAGAATCCTGGCCAAAAGCATGAAGTCTTTTGTTAAAGACCAGAATCATTCATGAGTTCAAGCCTCAGTTTCCATTATATCAGTATATCAGTTTGGGCTTTTCAAAACAACTGAAAAAAAAAGGGTACTAAACTAAGTCAAGCTTTCTTTGTTTTTAAATGTATACTGTACAAAACTGGAATCACACAGTTCTCTGAAACTGATTTTCATGGCTTTAGTTAAATGTTCAGCAGCCAGGGCGTGTATTTTGTATCAAATAAACAGCCTGCCTACAAAGCAGCAGAAATGTTATGGCAACTCAGTTTGCATATAGATAGTAAAAGTTAAAGCATTATTCAATCCTGCAATAGTGAAAGAACATTGGATTAATATAAAAATTATAGTACTCATTAATCAGGATCTTTTCTCTGAGAGCCGCTTTCCAGCTCTAAGAATAGCTTAAAACTACATAAAACTAATAAACTGTTGCAGACTATTTCAAGTGACAGTAAACCCTGTAAAAAGAATGATGAGAAAATATGGTAATTTTGAACATGACCACACACAGTTTAGTTGCAGTTCCTATTCTCGTGATGTTATCAAGTTGGAATTTCAGAGTTCAGCTGGCAGGTTTTGAAGAAGGAGGGCAAGAGATATGTTTGGTTTATTGTGACAGACACTGCTGAGCTTTCCATGCTAACAACTTCTAACACTCTTAAAAAACAAAAAACAACCATGCCTTAGTGTTTGAAAATGCATGGGTGTAGAATGCAGTAAAACCTTCATTTTGATCTTCTGAACCTTTCTAAAAGTTTTAATCCTTCTACAACCTGAAGATAATAATGATGCTGGAAATGGGCTTTGTGTAGGTTGCTGCGTGTAATTTGAAGAACTAGCCATTTTCACCTGGCTCAGATGCCCTCCCTGAAGTCACCTTGCCTGTCTCTACTCCTTGGAATTTCTTCTTAAATTGCTGCTTAAGAATCTTTCTATCCTAAAGATGTCTTCTGTGCCTCAACCCATCAAGAGTTGATACAGTAAATTCAGGTGAAGCATTTTACCTGAATGTCTTTATGAAAAGCTGTAAAACAGCAAAACATACTGCAACATATTGAATTGATTCATGGTTTTATTGGTATTAAGATATGATCCTTCGAATAGCTTAGCATTTAATGGTTTCTTTCCTAAAATAGGGCTGGCACTTAACTGCTTATACACAGTGTGATAGAACTGCTACTCTAGGACAAAAAGATTTTAGTGAGGAATTCTTTGTTGTAGCTCAGTATAGCGTGTAACATGTGTTTGTCTGTAAGCAAAGTTATGAATAAGCATTTAAGGCAGAGAAAATTCTTGCTTTAGGCATGAAGAACATTTCATTATGAAGCAGCCCTTTGGCTTCCTGAATCAATAATGGTGCACTTGCTATTCTGCTGTAATTTGGGGAAAAGAGACAATTTGGTGAATAGCGCTGCACAATTTCAGGTCCTGCATTTGCGGTGCCATTGCATCTAAGAAAAATAGAACTCTGTTCTTCAGAAAGTCTGGCTGATTTTCAGGAAACAAGAAAGTGTTTGACTTCAGCCTGTTGAGGGTGACTGATGGACAGAATACTGGTAATTGGGTGGGACTTCTTACAAGTGGAGAAACAAGAAGGAAAATGCTGGGCAGTTGGTTGAGATCTTCAGCCTGTACAAAGATGCAAGCTGAAAATGTTAAAAATGTTCTGAAGTGACTCCAGAAGCTGATGCAGCATTTACTGGGAATGTTTTCTAATGCTGCTCTCACACAGACAACTAATAGTTGACTTTGCGGAGCTAATGGATTTTGCACAACAAGGAAACTTTATAAAGTGAACCAATCACTGGCTGATCTCTCCAGGACTTTCTCAGCCTGCAGAACATTTCAAGCAGGGATTTGATGTTTATGTTTGGTCTTGGCACTTAAAAAATTCTGCATGTTGAGTATTGGTTTTGTTGTTGTTGTTTTTTACAGAAAGCTGATTGGTGCATAACATTCAGGAAACATTAAAATGGCCTTTTCAAGGCCTTGCCAAAGCATTTCTTAACATCCTTACGCTTAACAGAGGGAGGCTGCCCTGGAGTCTTTCAGTAATCTGCACTAATATAGTATTATTGGTTACATTAAAAAACCACTTGGGAAGGGGAGGAACAGTGAGGTAATGAATCTTGCTACTGCTAAATAGTTATTTAGAATTACATGAAAAATTGTGATGTCAGTGACAGTGGAACAAAATATCAAATGGAATGGAATACCTGCAGCATGAAGGGGTAGGAAACAACTACTGGTATATGTTTTGTGTTTTACTACAAACTGGTAATTGCAGCTTGGGAAAGAGATTGTGAAGCTACGGAGTACAGTGAAAGAATTAGTTGAAGGCATAGAATTGTCCAAAAGTGTAAGATCTCTTAATTGTGAAGAAGGAAAACAAGAACACATGACATGTGTGAATTCTTGCTCTGTTATCATCTTAAAGGTTGTGTAATGGACCTTTGTGAATGTCTTGTGGTAGTACATCCCTCTGGAACAGTCATAGTTTAGATAAACAGCCTCCTTGCTTTCCTTCCTTTAAAACACAGTGTACTCCTGAAAGGTACTGAAAGACAGATGTAGAGAATGAAATTTGTTTTGTTCACTGAGAATGAATCTGTTGTATTTATCTGAGAAGTCCTGACCACAGAGTGCTTCATCCAATGCCATATTGCTAATCTCAAGACATTAGTACTTTTCTGGTTTTTAGTACAACCCAGAAATTAGATTAATGTGTTAGGTTAAGTTATATCTTTTTCTGACTATACCCTGGAACATTCACAGCAGAAGTGTCTACAATATCTGTGTATGTTTATGCAGACTTCTGATGCTTCCATCTTCTGCTTCAGACTGTATTTGTATCAATGGCTAAGATGTGCAGTTATTGTTTTCTCAGTCGTTTCTAGTTCTGATGCCAACTTGGGCATAACATAATGCTGCTTCATTCCTAAATGAAGCATCAAATATGGACTATCTGCTTCTGAAGTGTCTTCATTATTCCCTTGGCAAGTGGGAAACTGATCCAAGCCTAAATTTTATGTATTCTTAGTGCTTGTGTTCTAAATGCAGTTTTTGCATACAGTTGTTGGCAGGATATAATTACAGTTGTCAAACATGGTGGATAAGGAATGAAAAAAGTCTGGTCAGCATCAGTGTATTTCCTTTCATGATAGCTTGAGCCTTTTTCAACTTGGGAGGAACGAAGAGAGACTTTTATTAGCAGTGAGCAGTAACGTACCTTTTTCTGTGGAAAAACCGCTTGTCATCTTACCTATTCTATGGTTTTTGGATGTAGAATTTGCAGCGGAATTTTTCACAGATGTATGATCCAGTGTCTTAAGCTTCCATCTTTTAAGGAAATGGGATGATTGCACTCATGGCTGTGTCAAGGTTGGAAGGAAAGCTTGTCTTTTGAGATACTTTGTCCCAGTCATGGCCTCAAAATATTCTGGTGCCTGGGGTAGCTCTGTTTATGGAGAAGCTATGGGGCAGAAACTGTGTTTCATCTCCAGAGTACCACCTAGTGTATGAAAGCACCAAATAAAAAAGCACTGTGAGATCAGAGGGCTCTGTTTATTCATTGCTGTCTGGGCAGCTTTTAGTCCACATGGTTCAGAAGTATTTTTCTTTAAGGTTACAACATGTTGTAATCTCAGATTCAATCCATGTAGGACAGTTAAATATTATTTGCCTAATAATTTCTCCAGAAGAAATATATGCACAAAGGTAGCAAAGAGTTATTATTTAATGATTTTTCAGTTCATTCTCTGAATTCTACCTATAATGTTTATGAAGCAATTAAGAGTGTTAATAGTTTAGGAATAATAGTGATGTCTTTTGGTAAACTAATTGTCTCAGCAAAGTAGATAATTGGAATTCATCTTCTAGCTTCTCCAGGCTTTATAAACTCTAAGAGCACAGTTGAGACAGGCCATGCAAAGTTTGTTTCTATTAGCCCAGATTAAAGGAGTCTAAAGAAGCATGTTCCATGGGATGTGCAGTTGAAGGCAAGAGTCCCAAAGTAGCCCCAGGGGCAGTTCATAGAATCATCATAGAATTGTAAAATAACTTAGATTGGAAAAAAACTTGAAGATGATCTAGTTCCTTCCCCCTTACTGTGGTCGTTGCTGCTACCCACTAGATCAAACTGCCCAGGGCTCCATCCAACCTGGCCTTTAGTTCCTCCAGGGATGGTGCACCACAGCTTCTCTGGGCAGCTGTGCCAAGGCCTCACTGATCTCTGAGTAAATTTCATAGAATCAGAGAATGGCTTGGGTTGGAAGGCATGATCTGCCCTTGTCACATGTTGACTGTCCTGGATCACATTCCTTTTGCGTTTGCCTCAATATCTCTTCCAGGAGGATCTGCTCTGTGATTTTCCCAAGCATGGAAGTGAGACTCATGAGCCTCTAGTTCCACAGTCCTTCTTTTTCTTATAAATGGGAGTTATGTTTTCCGTTTTACAGCCAGAGGGGACTTAACCTAACAGACATGACTTTACAGATATGAAGGAATGGCTTGGCAATCACATCAGCCATTTCTTTTAGTACGCTGGGATGCATTTTGACCAGCTTCATAGATTTGTACACATTCAGTCTCATGAGGTGATTTCATGTTCATTCTTTTCTTACAGTGGGAGGTGTTTTGCTCACTTGATCCTCATGCACAAGTTTAGGGATCTGAAAGATGTGGGAAGTCTGACCCTCAATGAAGACTGAGGCAAAGAACTTGCTGAGTACCTCAGCCTTCCCCATATGCATTGAAGCCAGTTCTCCCTTGTTATTTATCAAAGGGGATGTGCTCTCCTTTGAATTTCTCTTCTGACCAATGTACCTACAGAATCCCATGTTATTTTTTATGTCCCTTTCCAAGTTCATTTTTATCTGCATGTTGACTTTCTTAATCCCATCCCTGTGTGGAATTTATCTCCCAGTCTGTACACATCTGGGATTGCCCCGTCCAAGGTGCAGCAGCTTGCATTTGGCTTTGTTGAAACTCATTAGGTTTCATGTGGTCCCACTTATCCATCTTGTCCAGGTCCCTTTAGTTGGAATCCGTTCCTTCTTCATATCAAGGGATGAGAGTTCCCAGTCAAGAGGTGGTAGCCAGAGACATCCATTGCTCCTTCAAATGACAGTAGGAGGTGTGCTCAGGAGAGTACTGGGGTGAACTGACAACATGCTTCCAGTCTCCTCCACAGCCAGGTATTTTATAGCTCATCTTCATCTATGGTTTCTGCTTGAATGTCTGTGCAGACCATGATCTAGCATTCACTATTTCTTGCATTACATTTTTGGTGGGATTCAAAGACAAGGGCTCTGGGATGCACTTCTTTTGTTAAGTACTCTTGTTCCAGGCCCAAAGTGAAGCCTGCTTTTTATTACATCAGCTGGGACTAGTAAAAGTTGCAAGGAACCATGGCCTATGGGACTGGATCAGTGGGCCAAAGTTAAATGTATGAGTTTCAACAGGGCCATGTGTTGGGTCCTGCATTTTGGTCACAACAACCCCAGGCAACTCTACAGGCTTGAGTGGCTGGAAAGCTGCCTGATGGAAAGGGACCTTGGTGTACTGATGGGCAGTTGGCTGAACATGAGCCAGCAGTGTGCCCAGGTGGCCGAGAGGGCCAGTGACATCCTGGCTTGTATCAGGAATGGTGTGGTGAGCAGGACTAGGGAAGTCATCCTGCCGCTATACTCAGCATTGGTGAGGTCTCATCTTGAGTAGTGTGTTCAGTTTTGGGCACCTCAGCACAGGAAAGACATGGAGGTGCTGGAGCAGGTCCAAAGAAGGGCAACAAGGCTGGTGAAGGGCTTGGAGAATATGCCTAATAAGTCGAGACTGAAGGAGCTGGGGCTGTTTAGTCTGGGAAAAAGGAGGTTGAGGGGAGACCTTATTACTCTTGTAGTATCTGAAAGGTGCTTATAGCAACAGTGGAGTTGGTCTCTGCTCACTGGTGACAGGTGACAGGACAAAGGGAAATGGCTTCCAGTTATGGCAGGGTAAGTTCAGGTTGGATATCAGAAAGAACGTCTTTACAGAAAGGGCTGTTAAGCTCTGGAATAGGCTCCCCAGGGAGGTGGTTGAGTCACTGTCCCTGGATGTGCTTAAGAGCCTTTTGGATGTGGTGCTTAGGGACATGATTTAGCAGAGGGTTGTTAGAGTTAGGCTAATATGGTTGGGTTGTGGTTGGACTCGATGATCTTTGAAGTCTTTGCCAACCTGAGCAATTCTAGGATTCTATGAAGAAGAAAACAGCAGACATCTCATTTCAGTGTGTTGAATCTTTATACACCTGTCCTTAGATAGTCCCTCCTGCTTCTTGATGAAGTAATTTCTACAAGTTAGATGTGGGTCTGTATGCAATATTCAAAGTGGAACACAGTTATATATCTCCTTGTTCTCTGTGTGTGTAAGAGATGGTATATATGTGACCGCTTCCTGAAGTGCACCCCACATCATACCTCTCATAACTATAGTGTCATGTCCAGATTAAAAACTTCTGCATTATTTTGTCTAAAAAGAACAATAATTATTTTAAGTACTCCTTTTACAACTGTAATGTTAAGATGGTAATTTTGTCTCATGTCTTTGTACCTAATAAAGTGTTTTCCACATAATCAAACAGAAGTATCAGTATGCATACAAACATTAGAATTGAAAATAGAGTTCATATGTTTTCCCTCTGCAAGAAATCTAGCTTTCTTCAGTGGTGTATTTGGTGTTTTGTATCTTCTCCCCAGCAACTTAGTCCATAGAAGCAATACTTAACTAGTGTTCCAGAGACCTCATGGAATAGTCTCCTCAGCTATTCTGTCTTCTCTTCCAGCCCATATATATTGAGGTGTTTTCATAGGGGTAGCAATATGCCAATGGTAAACAAAAAACCTACAACTTCTACAAATGGTATGTTCAGTTTCTATGAATAGTTCTTAGGTTCGGTGTCCCACAAGCCAAGAGAAGAGTGCTTCTCGAGACTCACAGTTTAACTTGTGAAAAAGCTTGTCTGTTATTTAGATCCAGTTTGTAGAACTCTCTACTACTGAGTATTTATGGAGAGGAGACTTTGAGAATACAGGGAATAAAGTATATCTGGGGATCATCAAGATGTCCTTAGTTGTGTAAAAAAGATAGGTAAAGGCTACATATACAAAACCCTTGCACTGAAGAATTAGAAAGCTTTTGGCGAACAAACTTGGGAAGAAGCTCTCTTTGGAGAGATATAGTATATTCTGATTCTGTATAGTCCCCTCCGATTATAGGCTTTCTTTCTTCCCCCTGTTTCTGAGAAACCACTCCTCCAATCTGACTTGGCTGTTGCTGTATTCCTGGAAATACTGATGTCAATGTCAAGTATGTTGATCATAGACAAATAGGAAAAGATCTGCCTGGGTAGCACATATTCATTAGGCACATGTTAGATATTAAGTGAAGCTGAAATAATGTTTGAGTTTTGTTTTTGGCAGTTTGATATATACAATACCATACTGACTTGGATGTGTAGAATACTCAGCTCTTTTAAGAGCTTTAGACATCTGATACAGTCAGGCCTTGTGTTCCACCAACTACATAACCTCTGCAGTTTGGTTCCTTTGTTCCTTTCTCTGAAGTCTATAGATCTGTTGTATTTTAATTTTTTTTTTTTTAATTTACCTGAATATTTATTAATGTAACAAATGCTGTCTTATGCAATATTCATACACTGAATGATCAAGAAAATGTGGTTGAGTAGCAGGGAAGAATGACTTGAAAGTGCTTTGTGTCTTCTTTTACAAGGGATCATGACTTAGCCTTTTCCTCTTGGATACTCAAACTCTGGAAAACCCAAAACTAGATGGAAAGCATAATTCTGTTAACTGAAGTGTGCGCTGGGCTTGATTTAGTTCTTCATTACAGGACGAGCTGTAGCATAACGTTGCTGTAATAGCATGAGGCACTACAGAACAACAACCTGTATCAGTTTTGATGTTGTTTGTGAAGATTAGGAATATTTGATTTTTTTCCATCAGTTGTTTTTCTTTTTTTTCCCCCTCAACAGGATCTAATCTGTGTAGCTACGAACTACTGCCATCAGAATATACTACAGACCCAAGGGCTGCCAAGTTGTGTCCTAAATATCCTGTTCCAGAGAGGTAATACTAATGTCTTGTCTGATTTGGGGTGAAGGGAACATGGACTTATTTTGTTTATATGCTTGAGTGTTCTTTAGAAAATATGCTTTTAAATTTCTTCTGTCTTACAGATGGATTTTTTTTTTTAGATTAATGTTGCGTGTTTTTAAAGCACATTGGGAATGCAAAGGAAAACCTGAACTATGAACACATGCATTAGTAAGATGACTTAGCTGGTATCTTTTAGTTCTATTCTGTCTTGTGTAACTGATTTGGTGCTGAGTATCAGCTGTTTTTCTACCTTCCAGCACTGCAGTTCAGGGAGCCATGTGTGTCTGTCATTCTCCCTCTCAAAAATCCAGTGTGCCTCAGAAATTGCACAGAGTATTCACTTTTTCCACTTCACCTCTACTAATCAGATGCAGCAAGTTGCTTCATTTTTGATTCTTCCAGCTCCCAAATGACCAACGTGGGAATGCTCAAGAAGCAAAAAGTGATTTTTATTGTATAAACAGTTCAATTTGAGTTTTATTATTCAAAATACTATACTGGATTTCTTTTTGTGAAGTAGAGAGAAAGGACTCTTGCTCCAGAGTCTGCTACTGCCAGCTTTCTTGGCTCTACTGGAAGCATTTGTGTGAAAAGAAGTGATTTATTTGCTCTATTGCACACCTTTTCATCAATAATTCTTCTCAAGAAGAATCCAGTTCTGTTTTCTCACATTTTAGCTTTTCAAACATATTCAGTAGAGACTGCAGTTTCTCACTCTTGCCCTGTGCATCATCTCTTGTTACAGCTTAATAAAATGTCAGTTCTTGAAACTTTAAGTATCTTTTGCCTTCATGGTAGGCTCTCAGGTGGATATATTTTTTTAACATAAGTAGCAGCTGGGATTTTTATTTTTTACTTTTCCCCACAGCAAGTCAGTGTGCTATGCAGCTATACCCAGCTGTTACAGCTGTAATACAGAAACAAGTGGAAGTTTCAGTGCCAGCTTGCATACTGAAAATCCTTGTCAGTCTTAATTTTTGTCAGATCTATATTGACTTCTCTCACTGTGTGTTCCTCTGTCATTCAGTCTGAATGAATGTAGCTTAATAAGAAAACAGATAAGTAGAACAGCAGCTCAGAACTCTGATGATATTGTGTACATTCTCTGCAAACTGGGCTGCCTCAAGTTATTTCCAAAAAGCTGTCAAGTCAGTGGCGTATTTTCCCTTTGTTATTTGGCATTAATAAAATGTACAACATATTTGGATACTTTTTGAGATTAAGAAGTCTAAGCTTTATGCTCTCAGGCAGGAAAGGCCTATATTGTATATGTAATCCCCTCTGTTTTTCGGATTTTTATGGTTAAGTTATTTGGTGTATTACTGGTGTAATTTGAAGGGGAAATGGAATCCTGTGGAGGGAGGCAAATGAAAAGCCTGCACACTGTAGTCTGAGACATTCTGGCTGAACTTACCAGCCCTCCTTTTCTTTGATTCAGTCTGTCAGAGGTGGGAACCATCATCTAACTCCCATTAGGTCAATGGAATTGGAGGTAGCTCAAGCTGTGAGGTCTCTCCCTTGATGTTTGATGATTTCTTCACACCTTGCAGTTGAGAATCCAGTTCTCAAGGGACAGTGATCCCCCACCTTCAAGGCGCTATGTACCTTTGACTTAGTGGTTCAGCCTCGCAGTGCAGTTAGCGATTCATGTTTCTGCTGTAACTGCCTATAGTCTCTGAGTCTCAGTGGATCGTAACCTTTCTTTTTAGTTTTGGAATAGAGAACACTAGAGGAAAACCCATGCAGCTTTTTCCTCCAGCGTTTTTCTTGCAGACAGCTCTGTGGAGCTGTACCAAGGGTCTGTTTGATAAAGGTTATAGAAAACAAAAGGCTAGGTAACAGTGCCATTTCAACCAGTCTCCTTATACATAGGTTTCTGTGGGTATAATTGTGGAAGAAAAGAGTTATCTTCTGAAACTGAATCTTTGGAACAGTTAGGTGGTGGTCTTAACTTCATCTGCTGGCTTGAACTGCACTTGCTTTATTCTTCATTAAGCAGCATATTATTATTCTGAGAAACATGCAGTTCAATATGCAGTGCAATATACTGAGTAATGATTGAAAGGCCAAACAAGATAGTACAAGTCAGAGGGAATAGATCTATTACTGCATTTTTAATTAAACGGGACACCTTCCCTTCCCTACTCATTGAGTCAGAACCACTGAAATAGAAGCAGATCTCAATAGATGAATTCTCGGGAGTGCAGTTTATTCAGGAAAGCTTGTAGGAACCTCATTTTTTATTAATTACGATCAAGTTAGAAATTAATTATTGCATAGGAAAATAGGAAACTTAATATGTGTAGTGAGAGTACTGTAACATGAGGAGTGTTAGGTAGGTGATACAAATTGATCTGCAAAAAACATTATTTCCTGTTACGGTGGATTTTGGAATGACATCTTGCTCCTGCTAGACTTACCTTTCAAAATAGGTATTTTCTTATTCATGTAATGAACTGTAGCATGTTGCATATTCCAGGTAGGTTGAGAGGATATGCAAGATGTCTTTTAAATAGGGCTACCATCCATATGGGTTTAGTTTGTTTTTTAACAACAATGCTTTGCTGTGCTTAACTGCTGTCTTCATCAGTAACCAACAGTAGATTATAATACCAGCACCTGCAAATGTGTTTATCTGCTCAGCACACTGAGATTAGAACTGTCTAATTTACAATTGTCAGTCACTTTAAACATAAACCTAGAATCTATTAATTATCTAAGTCTTGGAGGTAATCATAATCTCTCCTGAATTCTGTGTGCATAATTACACTCTCATGGTTTTAGGAATGTTGTCTTTTTTTTTTTTCTTCTCCAAAATAAAAAGCAGCAACGCACAGGAAGAATGCGCCTAATACAGCTGATTTGCTCATAGTGTGTTTAAGATAAATGTTGGACTTTTGGAAAGGCTTGGGATTTATAAATAGTTTTGGCGAACAGGAAATCATTGGTTTATGAGTCACTGCTGAAATAGAGATACTGCAAAACACTGTGTGCATTGCTGCTGCAAAACACTGTGTGCATTGCTGCTGCAATCCACTGAAATCTTGTAAGGAAGGAACATTACAGAGGATGAAGTAAATTTCATAGTTTCATAGTTTCATAAATTTAATGTTAAAAGATTGACTTAGCACAAAATAAATTTCTTTTATTGGATCAATTTACAAAAAGGAATATATAATTTATGGAATATACATCTAAACTGCAATTGAGAAGATTGGCACAAATATTTAGTAGGCCACTATGAGATCCAACATTGCTTGTGATCCAGAATTGGGAAACATTTGGAAAACATAATTATCTAATTTTCATGTGAAGATTTTTGCTCTTTTATATTTATTTTTGCTCTTATAGACTTGATAGCATGTTGTGCTGAGCATTTGAGAAAGATTAATACTAGCACCAGTGCTTTGAGAGAGAATGCTTCCAAAGCAGATAACGAGTAATGAAGTCATAGAGACATCTTTGCATGTTTTTGCAGAGAGTGTAGTTTGTTATTTTAATAACTAACAAAGCTAAACAATGTGATTGTAATCTCTGGTAGAAGAACAAGTGTAGTATGGGGGAATACTAAAAATGTATGTATTGGTTTTGCTTGACAACAGTTGTAAATGCTGATGTCTTTAAGCGCAGTGTGTCCTTTTAAGAGTAGTATTGTCATTCTGGGATTTCTTTGCTTCAAATGTTAGCCAGTACTCCATTTCAACATGGGTAAGAGGCATTGTTTCAGCTGCTGGTTCACCACGTGACACTTGAATGAGATATGTTTCAGTGAAATAGGAACATACATTTTCTGAGCCTTGCTGTTTATGGGCGGGAGGGTAATATGCTATTGGAATATGTGCTCCTACTTCACAGGGTTACTTGTAAGAACGACATCATTTCCCATTATGATCATCCTCATTCCAGCAGCACTTGTGCATTCAACACATGGTTTCTGGTTATGATGTTATGAGGGTGGAGTGGTTGCATCTATTCACCTTTCATTGTGTGTTGATGTGGCATTTATATTAAGTAGGAGTAATTTTTTTTCCTGATTTTTTTTTCTTGTGTCACCAGTGCACCTATTCCATTCTTCCATCGCTGTGCTCCTGTGAACATTTCCTGCTATGCCAAGTTTGCAGAGGCCCTGATCACCCTTGTCAGTGACAGTAGTGTCTTACACAGGCTGATTAGTGGAGTTATGACCAGCAAAGAGATTATAATGGGACTTTGCTTGTTGTCACTAGGTAATTGTTTTTCTCATTACTAGCTATTTACTGCAGTAGGAGATTGTTAACACCCTCTAATCACAATATGAGAAATAAACAAACAAACATGTATTACAGCATTTTTTGAGAGCTAGATGGCTTCTTCAGAAGCAGTGCATGTGCTTTTTTTTTTTTTTTCCTCCTCTTCCACTGATGGGAGATAGAAGATGTGGGGCAGTTGACTAGTTAACTTTAGATTTTGTGTAGTTAACAGAGCACCTGCATTCTCCTCATTTTTATTAAAATATTCACATTTTTCTTTTATAATATTCATCTTCTGCCAACTGAAGTCCCTTTCCAAATAAAAAGGACAGAGAGGTACACAATAGTATTCTCCTTGTTTGGGTTTGTTTAATTTTAATTAATTGTGCAGGGAAACTTGAATTTTATGAAGGAAACATGATTTATGTACTCCATCCCCCAAAATTTAAAAAAAAAAAAAAAAAAAAAAGAACATTCAACATCAGGCCTTTGAAAAACTGCCTGAAAATCTATAAACTCCCAGATGTATAGAGGCTTTTACTGTATTCAGTAAAAATATAGCCTTTTCTGGCCTGTAAAGTGACAATTTGCACAAGACCGAAGATCTGTAGTAATTTACAAAATATTTATATAAATTACAAAATATTGTAAATTAAAGTGGGATGCTAGTCACTCACATAAATTACTTTCCTAATGAGTATACACCTACTAAGTGTAAAGTCTTCACGCTTAGAATAACAAGTATAGTAAGTATGAGATGGAAAGTCCCAGACACTAGCCATGTGTATGAGCAGTGTGAGGTTAAAATAAAAGACCACAAAGCTGTAACTGAAAAACAAGCCTTTTTCTTTTAATCTGCCTTTGTGGTTACAACAAATAAATAAATAAAAAGAAGAGGCTAGATACCACTTGTCAGAAACAGAATACCATTGATTATCTTTTCTCTGTTTCTCTATTAGAGAGCTGATTATTGTTTTACCTTGTAATGGCAAAATAACTATCCAGACTATTCTGAAAATTAGTGGCTGAATTATTAGTGCTACTTTTGGGTTAGGAGTCAGAAGTTAGGACAGTGTTTCACACACAGTTAATTTTAACTTAAAGGAGAAAACTGTATGATAATTTCCATTTGTTCATATTTTCATAGTTAAACTACTTTTAAATAATTGGTTAGGTAGCGTGATTCTCTAAGCCTGTTTTTAGTAGCTTACTACTGTGTACAAGTAGGTATGTGGAAATGTACACTACTCCCTGAATTATAGTTGGCTGACACTGAAGATGTCTAATATGTACTCCCCGAATGACAGCAGAGCTGTATGAACAGAGCTTGTTAAATAACTCATTTTGAATGTTGAAAATCAACAATAAGTTGTGTTCTTGAGGAGGTGTGCTCATGTTACTAGACTCAAGAGTACTAACATGTCTTGCTGTCTGTTATATCATTGTCTAAATACATCTGTCTGTACGTACACATTATGTTTTGTATGTAGTGTACCATGTACATGTACTTATGCTCTCTTTTGTTTTGATCAGCAGCACCAAAGCAGGAGATGTAGAGGTGCCTGATTTCCTTAAGTGTCTGTGCAGTGAGTCTGTAGAACGCAGAAAACAAATCTGCCTAAAAATTATTTTGGAAGGCAGTCTGATCTTAGTGCAGTGGAAGAATTAGAAAGGCTGTCCCTACTTGAAATAATTGCTCTGCTTATCTCATTTGTCTTTTTTTCTTTATTTTTTTTCAGTGTTGTCCATGATTTTGATGGTTATAATCAGGTACATTTCAAGAGTACTTGTCTGGATTTTAACAATTCTTGTCATTCTGGGATCACTTGGTAAGTTGTGTTCATCTCTCAGTTTTGGGTGCCTTGTTCTCATATTTGTTTTCCATGTTGACAGGCTAGCAAAATGCTGCTCTGCCTTGGGACTATGCCTTTTTGTTCAGCTTTCATTTGAGCCCCTTGCAATATACATGTTTGTAATTGCAGTACTCTCTCAGATAGCATATTGCTCCATAGGGATTTTCATGCTCTTATTGCCTGGCAAGCAAGCCGCTTTTCAGCTTAACTCATGCAGCCCTAACCACTGCCTTTTCCTTAACTTTGCAGCCATATCAGCAGGCTGATCTGGATGTGTTGATAGTTTACCAACCCACTGGGTGTACTCAGGCATTTGGGAATAAAAGGGCAGCTGCTGTTTATGTGGCCTCAGGGTATCTCAGGACATGAATTTGTCCGTATAACTGTGACATGTTCATGAGCTCCTTCAGTCCTCCTAGGGGCGATTGTAGGCCTGTCTAAGATCTGTCCTTGAGGAGAGGAAGCAAGGGTGGTTTTCTGGAATTTCTAATCAAGTCCTATTTCCATTGACCTAGGAGGTCCTGCATGACCTAAATAATGTGTGAAGTAGAACCAGCCTTGACATCTTGGGCATATATACAAAATGATTCTTAGTCTGCATTAGCTTCTATGAAGATTATCTTCTGTACTTGTAAAACTTATTCAGTTTTCGATAGCAGCAGATATATGATGTATGGGCAGAGGAATATCGAGAAGGAAAAAGAATAAAGCCACTGAATTATTAAATACTAGCAATGTAATTTTCAATTTGTGTTAGCAAGGGATTCAAAAAGGAAAAAAAAAAAAAATGCAGACCATCACTTTCTTTTTCTGCTTACTGATCCCAGGACCCGTGACCACAGAAAAGAGAAAAAATATATCTATTTTCTTTGGAAGCTTTGTTATATATTTCCTTTACTTAAAAATTAATAAGAAACTCTGTATCTTTGAGGACAGAGGGAAAAAAAGCACCTAGTAAACATAGAGTTTAAATACTGTCTTTGGGAGAATGTAAGAATATATGTGTAGTAATTAAAACTGACAGCAGTTTGCCCAGCTGGATGTAATCATTAAAGCCAATTGGTATAAGCTTTTTGGATTTCAGCAAAATTTTCAATACTGTTTCTAACAGAATTCTTCTAGACAAAATATCCAGCTTGACAAAAAGATATTATGGTAAATGAAAAATTGGCTGAAAATATTGCAGTAAAGGGATTATATCTGGTAGGGTTCCACAGAGCTCAGAGTTTATGTTATGTTTCTTTAAATGTCCCAGATTCAGGACTTGAATGCGTACTAAATGTACAGATGACAACAAATTGGGGGGAGCTGTGGAATTCCTCAAAGGCCTTGCAGAGATCTTGACAGGGCTGGCCAGTCAGCAGCTGCGTGAAGTTCAACTAGAGCAAGTGCTGGATTCTGCACTTGAGGTGGGGCAGCCCTGGTTGCATGTACAAACTTGAGGACAAGAAGTACAGAGCAGCTTCTTGGAAATGGATCACAGGGTTCTGTCTGACAGCAGGCTGAACGGGATGCAGCAGTGTGCCCTGGAGCCCAAAGGATCAACCGTGCCCTATGGTGCAGCAGGCCCAGCGCTGCCACTGGGCAAGGGGAGGGGCTGCCCCCTCTGCTCTGCATTGTTTGGCCTCGCATCTAGCACTGTATGCAGGTCAGCTGCCACAGTAGAGGAAGGGCATCAGGATATTAGAGATAATCCAGAGGAGGGCTCTGAAGAAGGGCTGTGTCTGGAGGGCAAGGTTTGTGAGCAGGATCTGTGGTGTGCTCCTCACAGAGCAGAGGAGCTGAGGGGAGCCCTCATAGCAGCTGCAGCTCCTCACAGGGAGTGGAGGGCGATACAGTGGGCACAACCCCAGTGCTGGAGTTCAGGGAGTTTTTGGACTCTGCTCTGAGACATAGGGTTTGAGTTTTGGGTAGTGTATCGTGGATGATGGATTGAACTCAATCCTTGAGTGTCCCTTCCAGCTCAGAATATTCTGTGGTTCTTTGGTACAAGAAAGGCAGTAAGGAGGCCATATGTGATAAGCTGTAAGCAGTATGGTGGGATGCAGATGTGGCCAGAACACAGACAGCATCTTCAGAAGTGGACTGTGGGAAAGCTTAGATGGTTCCTAGGGTGTTACCCATGCCCTCTTTATTGAAGAAGTGGCAGCAGCACATTTCTTTGCAGGGTGAGCATTTTGTGTTTGCATCTACCCATTACAGCTTCCTTGGCAGATTCTTACTGAGTCCCTTCCAACTCAGAATGTTCCATGATTCTTGGGTAACCAGAGTGAATGAAAGAGCTGAATATCTGATCTTATTGTAAGTTACTATTATAACATTCTAAATAATTGCATCTATTACACAGACTGAAAAAGGACATGTCCTCTCTGAAATATACTTCTTTATTTGATGTGTGGTTATTTAGATGCAAAAAGAGCATCCTCCAGTTTAGACTTCGGTAGAATACCTTCAGCAAAGACAGCATGATCTCTAGATAAGCTTACGCAGATGATTCACAGAGAAGAATACTCTGAGGAGAAGATAATTAACAGCAGTAAAGTTTAGTTCATCGAGAGGCTGGAATCTTGTATTTAAGAAAATTTCTACCTTGGAAAGGCAGGTAAAATATGCAATTGAAGTACTGGTTTAAAAGGTAGGTTTTCATAACAGTGGTTAGAAGGAAGTATCATACTGTATTGGCCTCCTGGCCTTTTGTTCTGTTCAGACCACAATACCTTTCAGTGATGTTTTTCAGTGTCTTGAAAGACATTGTCTTGATGGACTTGTAGCTCTGTCATTAACCTGAAGTGCTGTTTTCGGGGTCAAGACTGTCCCTGTTTCTCTATAGATCTTCCTGGAGATTATAGTCTCCTCTTTTTCCCTTTGATATTTTGTATCCTTACCCAATGATCCCTCTTGGTTTCCCCTTTTTGCATACATCATGCCGTATAATTTAACCCTTTTTTCTATCACTCTTTCTTTCTTCACTTTTACTTCCCTTGTTTTTTGTCTAACGACTGCTGTTATCTAACTTCTAGAGTTTCCCATGAACTAGTCACCTCACACACTTTCACCCTAAAACAGAAAGAGCAGCACATTTTTAAGTGGACATAGTGGGGTGAGATTCTGGAAGGAGTGTATCAAATTGAGAAGACAGGAGAACTGAGCACTTCTCCATCCTTCAAAGTGAAAGGTCTTGCACCTGGGTTGCAGCAGCCCTCCACTGTCATTACAAGCTGGGGGATGTAAAGACAGCACTGAGCCCTGCTGGAAAGGACTTGGGCATAGTGGTGAATGGCACTGCTGAGCCAGCAGTGTGCCCTTGCAGTCCAGAAAGCCAGCTGTATCCAGGGCTGCAGCAGCAGAACTGTGGTCACCAGGCAAGGTGATCCTGCCCCTTTGCTCTGATGAGGCCTCACTGGGAGCACTGGATCCAGATGTGCAGTCTTCAGTACAGGAGAGGCATGGACCTGTTGGAACATATTCAGAGGAGGGCCACAAAAATGATCTAAGGGATAGATCTCCTCCACAAGGACGGGCTGAGAGCTGAGGCTTTTCAGCACAGAGAAGGCTCTGAGGAGACCAGGTAGCCGCCTTTCAGTATCTAATGAGGGACTGTAAGAAAGAAGGGAACAAGCTCTTCACTGGGATCTGTGGTGACAGAACAACAAGTGGTTTCAAATGAAAAGAGGGGGAGATTTAGACTGGATATAAGGAAGAAGTTATTTATGATATGGGTGATAAGGCATAAGTTGCACGGAGAGGTGGTGGATGCTCCATCACTGGAGACATGCAAGGTTAAGCTGTATGGGGCTCTGAGCATCCTGATCTAGCTGTAGACGATCTTAAAGGATCTCTTCCAATTCATAGGATTCTGTGATTCTACAGGTTCCTGTTGAGTTATCCTTTTGTTTCATTGAGTCTTCTGTATCTGACCACACCTGAAAAAATAAACTTTAGTTTCTTTGTTACTAGATATGACTCCGTCACATAGTAAGAGCATCTTTAATATGACTTTCGTTTTTCTCTTCTAAAACATAGGTGGTACAGGAGTCCTGTGGTGGCTCTATGCTAAAGAACGAATGTCTGCCAGTGCTGTTGAGACTCAAATAGCCAAAGAAAATCTTCAGGCTCTCCTGATCTATGCCATATCAGCTACTGTGTTCACGGTATGTTTTTCTAGTTACCATATGATTTTCTTGTTTCACTTTTCTGTTTGTTTATTCAGGTGCAAGGTTTATGTCACAGACATTTTAAGAGTTTATTTCTATAACAAGTTCTGCTGCAGTGTCTTTTTTTAATTCTTGGCATTGTTCTGTAATATGTTCTAGTATCAGGAGGGAGCTCTTAACTCTGCATCTGTTCTATTGTACTCTAAGATGTCCACAGAGACCTCCCATGAATAGCTGAATATGAAGCTCCCAATCCAGTCTCACCTGTGAGATTTTTGTTAGGCTCCCAGTACAGATGTAATTTCAGTTTATTTAAAAGTCTACTCATATTTCTGAAATACTTGTTCCCAAATTTCTTCCACTTAAACAAGGATCATTATGAAGGTGCTGGTGCAAGCTGCCCAGAGAAGTTGTGGATGTTCCATCCCTTGAGGTGCTCAAGGCCGCCAGGTTGGATGGGGCCCTGATCAACATTAGCTAGTGCCTGATTTAGTAGTTTGTAACCCTGCCTGTGGAAGAGGGGTTGGAACTAGATGATCTATAAGGTCCCTTCCAACCCAAGCCATTCTGTGATTCTGTGAACTGAAACACTAACACTACTGAATGCTGTATGTTCACTCAGCCTTGTTATTTCTTTCACTCACTGATCTTGCAACTAAAAATTGTCTATGTTTGACTAACTTACATGACAAGTCTGCCATACAATGTTCAAAAATGTATGTTAAAATTGCTTTCTTTGTTAAATCTTCCAATCTTGCTTATTTCCTTGGCTATAACAGCGTAACTGAGGGTAAAATCTGGTGTACTCTTGTAAGCCTGTAGCTGATGATGATTCCAAATAAATAATTTGAGATTACAATTACCTAAATGTGTAATTTTGAAAATAGGTCACCAGAAGAAGCTGACCCAGGCTTTACATTTTGATCTTGTTCTCTCAAAATAGAGCATATGTTAATTTTCTGTGTTAAAATAGCCGAACTGTGCAAAGAATTTGCTTGCTTATTTTTCAGTTCTCTAAAATCTGATTTGTAAAACTTCTCCGTCTAGGTCGTCTTGCTCTTGATAATGTTAGTTATGCGCAAACGAGTAGCTCTCACTATTGCCTTGTTCCATGTGGCCGGCAAGGTCTTCATTCACCTGCCACTGCTAGTCTTCCAGCCATTTTGGACATTCTTTGTGCTTATCCTCTTCTGGACATATTGGACCACAGTCCTACTTTTCCTTGGTACTACAGGTAAGCAGCTCCCAGGCCTATTTTGAAAAACAGACTACATTTAAACCTGTTCTCACACATTTGAAGAGATGAGCCATTGCATGCATTTGCTGTCTCCAAAACATAAATATGCTGGAAGAGTCCAGTATTTTGCAGATTATTAGTGAAATATTGTTTGATTTTTCTTCTCTCTGTACATGATATTCTGAGAGAAGCCATTGTACTCTGAATTTCTGCCTACTGTGAGAGCATAGATGAAATCTTTGCTTGTGTTCTGGTCTTGTGAAGAGCTCCTGGAGTTAGTCAGTCTTAGAGGTTCAAGTCTTAGCTACTTCAGTAGAGAAGCCTAGCAAATGCTTTTAAAATGAAAGGTACTGGTTTTAGTTTGCAGTGAATTGTGAGCAATAAAGGCTATAATCTATCACCAGAACCTTAGAATTCTGAAAATTACTGCCAATCCAAATGTATCACAGAGCTTTTTCTGTACAGTACACCTAAGGAGTCTCACTGTGTAAATTGTATCAAGAATAAAACAGACAAACCAGGAATGATAACATAATAAAATTATTTTTATTATATGTAATTATATGAGTTCTTGGTACTTGGTAGGTAGTTGTGGTTAGTCTTGGAAGTTTTCACCGTATGGCTATAAACTAAAAATGCTGCAAGATTTTGAATATGCTCCAAAAAATTTAGTGCATTTTTTCAAATGCTGTTACACTGATTGTCTCAGAAGATATGTCTTCCTGGTTTTCCTAAATCTTACATCTAGTAGCATGAGCAGAATGTAGAGTCATTCCTCTCTGAATGGTTATGAACAGCTAATCACTGATTCTTTTTTGTCCTCATTAATTTCTAGGTAATCCTGTCCCAAATGAAGAAGGATTTGTTGAATTTCGCATGGCAGGCCCCCTGAAGTACATGTGGTGGTACCATGTGGTAGGACTGATCTGGATCAGTGAATTTATCCTAGCCTGTCAGCAGATGACAGTGGCAGGAGCTGTTGTGACATACTATTTCACAAGGTAAGGATAAACTTAGCTTTAATGTAAACAGCCTAGAAATGCAGTTAGGAGAAATAATGAGAGATAGAGCTTTTGTGGAGAATACTTCCTTTCTGCCTGAAAACTGGAGAGTAGTTGAAATGTATTAACTTTATTTATATCATGCAAAGTCTTATGATTACATGTTTTGCTGACATTCTGGGTGTTTAGGATTTGAGGTCTTGTTTACCTTGTAATGTGCACACTGTGAAAACATCATCATCATAGTATCATAGTATCATAGTCTTGTGCGGGTTGGAAGGGACCTTAGAGATCATCGAGTCCAGCCCCCTGGGATTGGAGCCTCTGTGTAGCAGAGCGGCACTTCTACGACTTGCGCCACAGGGGGGATTCGAACCCAGGGCCTCCAGTGTTGCAACGCAGCATTCCTACCACTGCGCCACCGGGGCGCAAAACATAGATGATTGTCCACTAAAAAAGAATGCAGCTAGAAGGCTATCTTAAATGCTAATAACTAGTGTTGATAAACTCAATAGAGACTGAAAAACTACCGACAGCAATTTGTTATTATTATTATTCTAATTGTAAAACTATGGCTTTTAAGTTAGTCATTCTTACTTCAGGTTGCTTAGGGTCTTAATAGATTGATTATTTACATATAGATTCTCATAAAATAATGTACAAATATTAAAGTGATACAAAATATGTATGCATTGAAACTCCCTATTTCATTGCTGTATTTATGTCCCCAGTTGGATATCAGAACATTAGGATGTTACGCTGGCTATTCTGCATGTATCTGCTAGCTGTTCAAGAAAGCAGTACTAATGCTTAAGCAGTGTTTTTTATCAGTCTTTGGACACTGGAATTTGATTTCACAGAGATAAGACTCATTTCATCATAGATTTGTCCAAACAAATTCATCCAAGCTTTAGAGTCTTGTCTCTAGTGTTTGAAGACTTTTCTGAAGTTAAGGGTGCTCAAAATGTACACAAAATAAGTGAATCTTGTTTAAGCCATTTAGGATCCACGTTTTTCCCTAGAAAACCGAAACAAAACAGAAACCAAACCACCAACAACAGAAAACAAACAAACAACAACAACAAAAAAGCCCATCTGATATCAATTGCACTATTAGTATTTCGTGAGGGAAAAAAAATGGTATTTCAGTTATTTGAAATACAATGTTTTGGTTTGTGGAGCAGAACTGTTGCAATATTTTTTGGTTAGGAAAAGAACCAACAATGCTAATTGTCTGTTTATCACTTATGTAAAATAGACAAAAATGCACATCATTATTCAGGCATAAATCTTCAGATTTTCTTAGTCTTTTCCAAGCAATATAAATACAGGCGCTCTGATTAAACAACAGGATGAGTAAAGGGTGTTGACGCAGTATTTCGCAGTGTTGATTTAACTGATCAAGGAAAACTTGCTTATTTCAGGTATGAACTGAATGATGCTGTTCCTACGTAAAAGTATATTAGTATCCTAAGTACAAATGTGGTTCAGAAAGTGTTCTGGTATAAAAAGCTTTTCGTGTGAAGGATATGATTAAGTTTAAGGGATAAAACTTAAACATCAACGCTACTGTATTCTTGTGATATGCTATGAAGAGTCTGATTTTTGTTTTAATGGATTTTTAAATAATCATACAAATACTTTTTGAAGCGCTTAATCACCAAGTGTGTAGTTTGTCTTTTTTTAGTTGTGACTGTTATCTGAATTATATTTGATTTCTTATCTGCCCTACTCTCTTTAAAATATATCAAAAGCAAGACAAGTAAATTAATTTATTGTGAAGAGAGAGACTGTTTTAATAATTATGTCCTCCAGTATAGCAGTGAAATACATCTGAGAAGTTGTTACCAGATGTTGCAGGGTTGTAAAAAGTGAAGAATTATGAATGCATGGAGTGAAGAGGAAGATTTTGTATTGCTGCAGGTTAACAATGCCTGTGTTTCATTTGCTCTATTGATATATGTGTTTACCATCACCTGAAAGTGTATGGTTTTACTTTTAAATGAATCTGTCATTCCTTAATAGGAATTTTACTTTAAGATAGCAATTATCAATTGTTCCATACTGTTATTCTTTCTTGAATTTTGAAGTATAATTCTGAATAGTAAAGTGGGTTGGTAATAAGTAAAGGGCATGAAGATATTTCCACAGCAAATAACTATGGAAGAATGTTTTAGATATGTTCGCTATTCATTCACCTTAGCAGGAAAGAGTTCTTGCAACTTGGGCAATAACAGATCACAACATGATAAGTGATAATCACTGAGTCTTCACTCATTTACTTCCCAAGGAGATAGTGATCTGGGTGCCTAGGTGTAGTGCTCTGGCCTTAACTTTTATGTGATTATGTCCAAAGGGGAATTTGACTTCCCACACCTGAGCTCTAAAAGTTATTTGGAAGAAGATGTAAGGAAAACTTGTTCAGTCATTAACGTTTCATGGTAAAGTTGCGCAGAAGTTATTTTTATGTGATGAAGATTGTTCCTTGACCTTTTTTGTATGAAATTTGCATGAAAGTAGTTTTCTCTCAAGATGGGAACACTTGTTCTTTTAATGCGTGATTACTTGAAGATATAATAGCTAAATAAGACCAGTAAAATTGAGCCAAAATTGTGACTTGTACAGGCTATCAGTGTTTTATGTGGAGTGAACAATATACAGTCACAACTAGAAGGAGGATAAGAAATTCCTTTTACATGCTAGACTGTTGGGAATTTGTAGCAATTCTGTAGGATGACATTAAATGCATGTTGATTATTATATATCATTCTTTTTCTCTTTTCAACAGGGAGAAAAGGAATCTGCCATTTACTCCTATTCTGGCATCTGTTAATCGCCTTGTCTGTTACCATCTAGGAACAGTAGCAAAGGGGTCTTTCATTATCACATTAGTGAAGATACCACGAATGATTCTTATGTATATCCATACACAACTCAAAGGAAAAGTAAGAGAAATAGTTTCCATATCCTTTCTGAAACTCAAGGCCAGATGTGCTTACAGATAATTTAGTTAAACTTAACGTAAACTTACAGAAAATTTAGTTAAACAGGAGGCTGAAAAGTGTCATTTTGAAATATTTGGTCTTGCAAGGAGAGTAACTGCTTGAGTTAGGAAGTTGAGCATCAGTTACTGAAACATTAAGTAATATTGTTTTCTTAAGATCTGCTCTTTTAACTGTGTGTCTTTTTACTTTGCTTCCATAAATATTGTGCTTTCCTAGGAAAATGCTTGTGCTCGCTGTATGCTTAAAGCCTGCATCTGCTGCCTTTGGTGTCTAGAAAAGTGCCTGACCTACTTAAATCAGGTAAGATTTTCAGTAATCAAGTTCTATGTTAGGGGATGATGATATATGTGATTAGTAGAATGTAATATTAGGCTGACACATAATGTGTTGTACTTGAGAACTGAACTGGATGATGGTACTTAAATCTTGTCTTCATAACTGAAATTAATACACGAGGATTACGTTGCCCTTTGTTTACATTGCAAAGATGAAAGCCAGTATTGATCTTTGCAAAGTTTGTATCTCTACTTTAGATGATATTGATTTACTTATGGGCTGGAGGTGATCCTCTGTATGTCCTCTGTCAGACTACATCTGATTTTAAAAATAGTTTTTTTATGACAAGGGACTGAACCTTTTCTGGGTTTAATATTTCGTGTTTACAGGATTGAAAAGCAATAAGTAACATCAAACAGTTCTTGTCATCTGTAAAATGGAAAAAGTTTCAAGTTGTGACACACAGGCTGGTTAAACCGCCTTGGAAAAGACATTTAGTTGGCCTGTGGTTTCACCACTGTTAAATACACCTCTAAATCTTCCTTATACTGTTGTGGTCCTTGTTTTGCTTTGTTTTTGGAAATAGGGAAAAATATAATCAGAAGAAAACAGTAGTGTAAACTTGAAAACTATCCTGGTTAACTTTGAATGCAGTCTGTTAAGAATCTGGAAGTTATCCTGGTGGACTTGCATGACTCTGAAACACGTCTATATTCTGGTTCTTTTTTCTAACTATTCTGTTGCTGCAGCTATGCCTCTGCTCACCTCTTGCAGAGATACTTAAGTTCTTTTTAATTAGTGCTGGTTTTGGGGTTTTTTTTTTTAATGAACTTGTGAATTCTTAAAGTATAAGCAAGGAAGGAAAAGAATGGTAATTCCCTACCTCATATCGTCTTCTGTCTGATACAATCAGGGACATACACCTTGTTTCAACGACTCTTAAGGACATCTTTACCGTATGACATAGGACTTAGTCAAAAGCTGTATCTTTTCTTACTCATTTCCTTCACACACATTTTCCCAGTTTTTCTCTCCTTTTCCTATTCCCCTTTTGAAATATATTTCATCAAGCAAATCTTCACTTTTTTTTCCCCCCCAGAATGCATACACAGCCACAGCTATCAACAGCACCAACTTCTGCACCTCAGCAAAGGATGCCTTTGTTATTCTAGTGGAGAATGCTTTACGAGTGGCTGCCATAAACACTGTTGGGGATTTTATGTTGTTCCTTGGAAAGGTATGCCTTGGCAAGCTTTCCTTAGCAATGTACCTCAAATACAAAATGCCTTTAATTTCCTTTTTCTTAGCTCTCACTTTATTGTATCTAGCTACACCATGCACAGAAGGAGCTGTCCAAAATTAGTGTAGGTAAGCAGATGGTATGTTTAGGTCAAGTAGAAATGGATGGATGATGACAATTTTTGTATGAATAGATTTTTAGGGAGTCAAGTGAAGTTGGGTGAGAAATTTTGATGATATGTTTGTTTTTGTAGTTAGAAATGTAAAATCTTAAGGAAATGAGGCATTTCCTCTGAATTCTGCACTCTGGGTTTTTGTTAAATGTTGGCACTTTGTTGATTGCCACTTTTGACAAAATTGCACTGGAAGGCAGTATTAGGAGTCTGCAATTAAGAACTGTTAGTTTAAGCAACAAAGTTACTTATCCTTGGAGAAATGAAGTAGACTAGGATAGTTCCTGTGGTCTGTCAGCTTATTGTCTCTCTAAGAACTCTTCTGTGCTTGTTGCTGTTGAGGCCATTCCTCAAGAAGCGTGTTTAGTTATGGGTCCCTCTGTACAAGAAGGACATTGAAGCTCTGAAGCCTGTCCAGAGAAGGACAATAAAGTGTCTGAAGGAAATGTCTCAGGAGGATTAGCTGAGGGAAATGGGATTGTTTAGTCTGGAGAAGAGGAAGCCCTTGGGAAACATTAATGCTCTGTAGAGTGGTTTGAAAGAAGGTTGTAGTGAGACAGGGATCGGCCTCTTCTCCCAGATAACAGAGTCCCGATGAGAAGGAATGGCCTTAAAATTGGGAGGTTCCGGTTGTGTATGAGGAAAAACTTCCCAGAAACAATGGTGAGGTGTTAGAACATGCTGCCTAGGGAGGTGATGGGGTCACCATCTCTTGAGATATTCAAGAACCATGTAGGTGTGGCACTAATTAACATGATTTAGTGTGTGTGATGGTGATGGGTTGATGGTTGGACTTGATGTGGGAAGCATTTTCCAACCCTGATGATTTTGTGATAGGGATCTGTAATCCACTAAATTACTAGAATTTGATACTTGTCCACTTAACTCACCTGAGATTTGCCCTTTAGTTGAACTGAACTGTCTTCCTTACTACATTCTTCTTCTTCTCTTAAATCAGACTTCAGTGCACTGAGCTTTAATCCAGTAATTAAATCAATGAGATGTGTGGAGAAGTAAATATATAATGAAAATATAAATGCTCTAGGGATCATAAGATACATAATACAGTCTTATGGAGGATTTTGAAATGTGTTAGGGAACATCTCCTGTAACACTGGTAACAGAAATGTTGAAATGAGCAGTGCAGTTTATAAAAGATAGTATCAATTAAACAGTGTTAGGCTGCCAGCCTATTTCCTCTACAGTCCAGCCCTGTGTTTTCATGACACAGTTAAGCCGTCCAGTAGTTCAAAGTTCAGCTCTAGTTCATAATGGAAGGTTCATAAGTGTTAGAAATGTTGAGTATCCACAACAGTTGTTATTCTGAAAGATGAAGCTGATACCTAGGGAAATACCTCTGTAGTTTTGTGGAAACATATGACATGCCTTATGTGTAGTAGAACCATTGTAGTCTGACCTACAGTCGAATCTGAGCATTTCTAATTCTGATCTCCTTTCTCTGTATGGAGACAAGGTAGTAACTTGGAAGATGTTTTAGCCAGTTTTTTTCCTACAGCAAAATAAAAGCCATACTATTGCCCCAAGCTTCACCCCCCAGACAAATAAACCAAAACCAAGTGCAGTTGCACCTAAGTTGTTTGATAACATCTGGTTCATTTTTTTATTACCAGTTGCATGTAAATATAATTGGACCTGAAAAGTACCTTTTGTAATTAAGGATGTGTTTGAAACTATTCTGATTTGCATTTGCTGTACCAACGTATAAAACACCATTTCTATTCAGAGAGGTGGGGAATCAAGGATGTCAAGGTGCTATTATTGCTAGCATCTGCAACCCCTGGTTATAGGATTGGCAGGGCAAGGAAAGCATAACTTGAAATAAGACAGTTCTAATGATGCAAGCCTTTTGATTATTTATGTTTTCCTCTTCAGGTCCTGATTGTCTGCAGTACAGGTTTGGCTGGGATTATGTTGCTGAATTATCAACGGGATTACACTACCTGGGTGCTGCCTCTCATCATTGTCTGCCTCTTTGCATTCCTGGTTGCTCACTGCTTCCTTTCCATTTATGAAATGGTTGTTGATGTCCTTTTCTTATGTTTTGCCATTGATACAAAATACAATGATGGCAGCCCTGGAAGGGAATTCTACATGGATAAAGTTCTCATGGTAAGTTCCCATAACTCTCTAATTTAAAGAATGTAGTTCCATAAGGTGGATGTCTTGAGAGTGCAGTGAATGCACCAGCTGAGTATAAATTTAGGTTTTTTTTTAATTTAGATTACCTCACTGTCTTGTTCATGATTTGATCAGCCAAGAGTGATATGATGAGCATTAGATAACTAGTAAGGTCTCTCAGATTTGGCATTATCAATGCTGACTTATGCTTGCTGTTAGCTGGATGAGCAGTCCTCACATAGAATCATGCCTTTGGGTATCATTTCTTGTAAATGATGCAGTGTAGAGTAGAAGGCAGCAAAACAGTACAGAAAGATTTGCTTCTTGTTCTTTCCTAAAAAGGACCTACCTTGTGATGTGGAAGAAAATAAGCATCAGAATATTCCACCTCACATACAGCTAGTGACCACATCAAAGGTTTTTGACAGCAACAAGAAATACCTTCTCTGTCTGGTTTTATGTTCTGTGCTGGAGCCTAGATTCTATGTTAAGACACTTGCACAGTTCAGTTTTGTTGTCCTGTCTTATTCCCTATTCAGTCTAGCTGGAGAGTAAGACGCAAAAATTGTTCCCCTCAAATCATTCAGTTTGTTGATGAGTAGATGGTTTTTTTATAAGGTTTTACCACTTTAAGTGGCCCTTTGCACCCCCAGGTGTAGGCTGGAGAAAGTCACTCGTGACTTCTTAGCATCATATTTTTTTTCTCTGATTACTTGTTGGAAAATTGTGCCAAGAATTTAACATAAAATGCTGGTAAAACACTGCAGAATCTAGGGTATATGGTAAAAGAAAGTGCTGTCTGATGACTTGCATTTTAGTACAGAGTAGTAGTAAAATGCAGCATGCTGTCAAAGAAGACAGTGTAGATCAATCACAGAAACATTGCACTTTTCTTTAGTCAACAGTAGGTATCACAAAATGCTAGTAGCTGAAGTTTACTGAAATTTGATACAGAGCGCTTGCCTGTAAGAGGAGAAATAGATGAAAAACGCCTCTGTTAGTCTATTTATAGGTAGTTTTGATTGGGGGAAATTTGAAGAATGCGCATTCAGGGAAGTCAGGGAAATAAACAAGACTTCACAAGCAATTATCTCCAGCTCCTTTTGTTTAATGGTATTCTGCCATTACACTTAATTCATAGGACAGGGTTTAGTAACTGCAATTTGGTTTTGTGACAATTGCCCTCCTACCTTCCTTCTCCAAAAAAGGAGAACTTTGTGGACAGTACAAAAGTTGTTATAACACCCCATGACAGATGGTTTTTTGACTTCCAGTCCTTCAGAATTTGATGGTGGAGAACCTTGTGGTGGCTCTTTAGATATTTTATGGACAATTTTACCCATGAAATGTGGAAGAAGGAAGTTGCATTGACTTTCTGAGCAGTTACATCTCTGAAGTTTTGTATTTAGTTTAGACATTTGAAGTCTGCTCTAAGAAAGCACTTTTCACGTTACTGCTGTTTTTCAGGAATTTGTGGAGAATAGTAGGAAATCTATGAGAGAAGCTGGCCGGGGAGGTGGAGCTGAGGGCAGAGAGCTAAAACCAATGGTAGGTGCAGATGAGGAGGTGGCCATCCTCCAAGAGTTTCACTTTTACTTCCTCTCCCTCTTTGTCTTTACTGACTGCACTTCTTCAGGAGAAGTTTTTGTTCTCTGTATCACTCAAGACGTTCTGCTTTTTCTGTTTGTGAGCTTGCCTATCACCTGGATGGCAGAGTTTTTGTCACAGCTGAGACCATCTCCTGTAAAAGTAAGATGAAAGGAACTGTGTCATAGGAAACAAATGCAGTATCATTTCATCAGGCATATTAGTGAATGCTGTGAGGTATACAGATAGTCCTAACTGCTGAGAACTTACAAAATGAGATGACTCTCTATTCTGACTTCAATCCGCTTTTCAGTCTTGAAATAAGCTATTTTTGTTTGTCTTACAAACACTGTAAAAGCCTGAGGAATACTACTGAGCACATCCATTGTTGCAAAGTAGAACCAGGCATTTAAAGCTGTCACCAAATTATTTTATACAGTGCCAAGGGATTGTGTACAGTGATTCCTTTCAACCTGCTCAAATGACATTTCTCCCAGTTGTTTGTTTTTATTGCCAACTACTTATGTTGCTTGTCTCTTTGTGTGCTCTTTCCATCTCACACTGTCAAATATGCAGACAGTGAACAATGCATCATCTATGCTTCCGCAGCCTGTCTTACTTATGATGTGCCTATTAGGAAGGCATTGCATGTCTGAGTAGCCTGGAATAAGGAACAGCCTTACATGATACAAGTAACAGATAGGTGGATCAGTTTGGAAGGTGGAGAACTGAGAGCATATGATGGAAAGCCAGGCTGGGCAAGGTATGACTTGTCATTGTGCAGTATGACTTTGTGAAATACAATTGTCTTCAGTCATTAATTTCTCAGAGTATTTGGGGCCTAACTCAGTTCTTCACCAAGTGGACAGTCTGTTAATCTAATGGGATCCAAATAAGTGTATGCTAACAATTATAATTTTTTCAGTTATATACCTGAAGCCATGTTGCATGAGCACTTTCTGACCTAGCTGGAATGAATTCCTGCTGTAGAACTGATAGATGTGTAGCTTTGCGTGTTTGCTATTTCATTATAGCATACCAGTTTCTAGATTTGCTTATGCCTAAATGCTTCTGTGTCTGTACGTTTTAAAAACAAATTCTTCTATCATTTCCTGTTTCCTTCAGGGAGTAATTATACTGTTCAAACACTTACATTATGATTTTCAAAGTGGTCTAACAATGAAGCTACCATTAAAATGATTGAAAATTGGGTTTGCAAACCCTCTAGTCACATTCAAAAAAATTGTCCTTCCAAAATTTTATATTAATGTGAATCAGTAGTTTGAAATAGAGATTAAGTGGTTTTCTGCTTATGCTTTCCTCACTGCTTGCACAGACCAGTACTCAGAGCTGTACTTGACTACCTAAAGCTTCATTATGAAAGCTTATATCCACTTCCCTTGTAAGAAGGCAAAGGAAGTACTGGCAAGTCAAGCATCGTTTTATTCTTGTAGAAACATGACTGTAAGCACTTAAGCCTGGCAGTGATCAGAACTCCTTCTAGAACTGCTGGAGAAGACACTGAGCACTTGAGTGTCGTGTGCTGAATTACTCCCAGTTCTGCTGCTCATTTGATAGTCTTGTTTGTAACTGATGGGGCCTTCTTTTCCTGAGAGGTCTCCCATTTTGGGGTGTTAAACCCAGCTGAATATTAGGTCCTCACTTCCTGACAGGGGCTGTATGCAGCATAGGTGGTGGCAGTTATTACTTTTGGAAGTTTCTGATGCCTTGCACCACAGCAATGATAACTGTTTCAGATACATCTGGATTAGGATCATTAATAGGTCTGCTCTGTAACTGTAGCACCTGTGGTCCCAAAATTGAATGATTCAAAATCAGTTCAGTTTTTTTCAAAACAAAGAAGCAAACAACAGCAAAAACAACAACAACAAAAACAACCCAAATAATCATTACTGTTTTGCCTCAGCTTTCTTGAAATGGTTATTTTCTAGGCATGACAGTTAGTTCTAAAAATGGAGCTCCCTAAATGCATTTCTGTTTTAGATAGATGCTAATACCAGAGTGAGGAAACAGTTAGAATGTTGGTCCCCAAAGCGACTGTCAAGAAAACGTTTTTGTACTTTCTTTATGGTTTCCAGTGACCCTTTTGACTCAGTTTCTTCTTGACGTATGTCATTTGTCTAAGACTATACTGTATGACTTTGTTTTCTAGGCCTCTGGAGCAAGTTCATCTTGAAACTAGCCAGCCATATTGGAACCCATTGACATTCCAAAACAATATATCTATACACACACACACACACACACACACACACACACACACACATATATATATATATAATCAGCCAAAATCAGAGAAAAGGAACAGGGATTTAATACTTTTTTTAACAATTATTTTTGTGAAACATGTACTCTTTTCATACGGGTGGCTTTTACAAGCAGCTTTATCATTGTTCCATTTAAAAAAAAAATTACTCATTATAGTCACAGAAATGTTGATTCTTATCTGCTTGATATTTCACAATCTGGAGGAGGTATCATTGTAAAGATAATTTTAATGATAATTGGGTTTAGAGACAGATTTCCAATGACATGGCTAATCTGCTGAGAGTTTTTTGTTTAAATTTGCATTAAATTTAGGACAGCTACACATAAGCAAAACCTTCAAATCAAGAAAAGTATTAAATTTAGCTTTTTAAAAGGTAGTTTTAGTGAGAGTTAATTCAGTTCTAACTGGTTTATAAGCAGTCATTTTATTTTATAGCCCTGGCAGGGCCCAATTTTATTTAGCGGTATCAGATATCACAATAACCAACTCCTCAGGTATTCACATGTGTGGGAGCCCTTGCATCTCCTATTCAGCAGAAACTAGAAAATGGGGAATAATGATTTTTATATGCAATTTACTTAATGTTTTACCCTACTTACCCTCTTACCAATTCTTCCCCCCCCCCTTCCCCTCCCCGGCCCCGAATTCACTAGCCTCCTTCAAACGTCAGCAGTGCTCCTTTAGGGACATAGATTCTGCATATGAGCAATTCAAAGAACAGATTATTAAAGCTCAGTCTTAGTCATACTCATGATTAATTCATGACTTGATGTAAACATGCTGAGGATAGAAGGAGAAATGAACTGTAATACTGTACAAACAAGTACACTGTAGTTCATTTCATTTAATGTCAGAGAGGTTTGGGATGTGTAAGGGACCATTCCTTGCCTATTGTTTCACCCATATTTCTATGTACTGTAGCAGGTGATTAAAACAGGAAAGGGCAGAGAAACATTTCTTTGGAAGTGTAACTGCCTGGGATAGTTAATTGAAGTCATCAAATAATGATAAGAGAACGTGTTTTGTTTTGGTTTTGGTTTGGGAGAAAAAAAAAAAAGGCAAAAAAAAAAAAAAAGAAAAAAAAGAAGAAGCAGTAGTAGTATGATTCTGAGATAACTGCATTTCTTTCAGTCTGGGAGTTCACCAGATACGAATGCTAATATTTTGTTCAGCCTAGTGTAATGGTTAATGGTTAAAAGTGTGTAAAGAATTCATGACCTGTCAATGCTATATAGTCCTTTTGTTACAATTTTTTTAAGAAAACTATTTTTGTTAATGTAAAGTTAATACTTCAGAGCAGAATTTTTAAACTTATTGCACTAAATATAAGCTCTGTACAAATAAACAATGCCTCAGTGGTTTGATCACTCCATTCAAGAAAACCTTTTGAAAGAGAAAAGCCCTTCTGTGGAAGCTTTGCAATGGAGTGGAGAGGTCTAGTTAAAGAAACTCAGTTGTACTCATGGTTTAAAGAGTAAGCAGTTCTCTGTGCTTCCTTTCAGAGGATCAGACGTTTAAAAAGTAGATTGTCACGTAACTAATCAGTGCTCTTACCTTTTGGCAATAGTGAAATGTTTCACCTTTGCTTCTAGAAATCATTTGATATTACATTTGTTTAGTTTTCTTTCAGTAAGCCAATTAAAATGACTTACTGTTTTCATTATCACAGAAACCAAACTGTATGAAAAGAAAATAAAAATCTGTTTAGAGGTGATAACTGCCAGGGAGGTGGGAAGACAGAATTACCCAGTCTTGCAAGCACTAGACACTTGTTTAACCAAACCACATCAGCTCCACTGACATCAGGAGGGCTCTCTTAAGTAGTGAAGTTGTAAGATACATTTGTGTGTATGTGTGTGTTAACTGAACTAGAACTTCAACCTAGGATTCAGAGTGGAGCACTGACTGGTGAGGCCTCTCAATGTGAGCTAGAAGTCAGTCTATCTAGAAGAAGCCCTGGAAACAGCCTTAAGCTTGTGGAGAGAAAGCATTCCTGCTGTTAACGCTGTTGCTAAAGCTGCAGTTGCACTGAACATTGTTGTCTGTGTAGATCAGTGGGGGTTAGCAACAGAAATTAAAAAACTGGCTCATATGAATCCTAGAAACTGGACTCCAAGGCTAAGAGACTTTTCACATACCCAGTTGCTTCCAGAGAACTGTAATTTCCGTCTTGTTGGAAATTATTGGAGGTGCTTTGATCAAAGCCTTGGATTCTGCTCATTTTGACAACAAATATCTGCCGTGACAAGTTCTGCAAGTTTGTGCTCTCTGCTCACTGGAAGTGGGAGCTTTTCTCTGCAATCGCAACTAGAACTGCAATTGGGAACAAATTTTGTATTTTTGTATGACTTGACTGTGCACCATTTTTATAGCAGTTTATCCTGTTTTAAGAACAAATTTGATTTATTTACATGGTGTTTAAAAGATACAGGCAACACTTTTCTATGGGTAGCTGTAATGTTGAAGTGACAAACCTATATCATTACGGAGTTCTTAATAAAATCATATGCACCATTCTTGTGTGTATCGGGCATGCTGAGCTTTTCAGTCATGCCAAAATGCATTCCATCAACACACAGGCTTTCCAGTGGCCCTTCAGAGCTTTTGAATGTTCTTTGAAGTGAATTGCAACCAGACTACAAACTGTCCTCTTCCAGTGTGGTCTTGTGCAAGGAGATAAGTAGAAGACTGGAGTCTAAAAAAAAAATTTTTCAGGGCAAACCTGAACTCTGCTTTCCTCCCTTAGTGGAGGTAGTGGAGAACACCTGGAATGTAAATCCCTAGTTGGAGTAAAGGTGCTGGGGACTTCCAATTGTGAAGGATTAAATACTTTTTTTGCCATCAGTGTATGGACTGCTTTGTGGGAAGCAGTCTGTTCCAGTTAGAGTGATGCTGCACTGGGAGTAACACTGCAAGAGGAGCAGATGCAGAAATAATCTCCTTGGAAAGTCCACTGAACCAAGCAGTGCTTGAGGACTGGTAATTTGTGCCAGTGTAGTTACTGGTTCCCAGCATTTGGTTTCTGCAGACAGTCTGGGACATAGCCTCTAATCTGCTAGGCTTCAAAGGAAAATGCTTGCCATTCTTTTAATTGTTTAGTCTTCTCATTTGGTTATCTTCTGTCTTATTCAGAGAATGAGCAACATGTTGTTGTTGCTTTAGCAGAGGTTTGAACCAGATGAGGTCCTTTTTAAGCCCCTGTGATTCTTTAAACCCTAAAGAATCTTAGTTGTTCTTTTAGCTCTTGTTTCTGTATTGCTCTTTCAGTGAAGGAGTACCAAGCGGCTGAGTGTCAGCTTCCCCTGTCCCACCGAACTTATCCCATGCCTTCTCACCTTCCCAAGGCTATGATATCACCTGGACTGAATGGGAGGGGGAGTAGGTGCAGAGCTGAAATTCTGAGATGGTTTTCTCTGTGTGTGTGTGTGATCCCACTCCATCACTGTGCTTGCTGTGATTAGGAGTGCAGTGCATTACTTCTATAATTTCAGTGCTGCTCTGCAGCTAAACTCAGCACGTGGTATGGCCAATTTAGAACTGCATCTTCAGCCTTCCGTGAGCTTGTGTTCATGCTCCCAGCTGCCAAAAACAAGACTGGGTTTTACGTGTGGCCTTAGCTTGGTGTGGTAACCCAAGGATGTTCTTTATAAGGAAGCCTGTCCTAGAAAGGACAACATCAAATGGAAAACCAAGTACATACTGTTATGGGGTTGGCCCTGCCTGCCAGGTAAGCCCCTACTCCTCTTGTGCCTTCCTTTCCAGGAGGGCTGGGGGAAGAATCAGAATTGTGGGTTGTGGTAAAGACAGCTAATTAAGTAATGGGAAAAAATCGTGGGGGGAAAAAACCAACATCAACCAAGTGTTGCAAAGGCAATCACTCACCATGTCCCACCAGCAGACTGATTGATACCCAGTCAATCTCTGAGTAATGGCTACTGTGGAAGAGTCTCTCCCTCCCCCTAGTTTATTTCTGACTGTGTTATTCCATGGCACAGAGTATTGTTGTTGTGGTTTGGGCCAGCTTTCCCAGCTGTGTCTCCCCTCAGCCCTTGCCCACCCCCAGACTCCTCTGCAGGAAGGGAGAGACAGAGAAGGCCATGACCCTGTGGGAGCACCGCTCAGCAGTGGGTTTGTACACTGTGTGCTACCAACGCTGCTCTGATCACAGATCTAAAACACAGTACCATAGGGGCTCCCATAAAGAAAATTATTTCTGTGCCAGCCAAACCCAGCCCCCAGGTCCACTTACCTAACTGTTAACCCAAGACTCACTTCCCACATTTCTGTACAGCACCTTCTCAGGGTGGTTACTTCTTTCTGAAAGGGCTTTCTTCAGAGTAGGCGATGAGTCTGCTCCACAGTGCTCCCTTTAGGGTGGGAGCAGGGTATGCTGACTCTTACTCTTTCAGCACAAAATGGGGATGTAAAGCAGAAATGAGCCCTGTCTGTATCAGCATCTTGGCAACTGAGCAGCCAGTGCTGAAGACAACATATTTAATGTGCCCTCAGGGCCTGCACTTTAGTGGTTTGCTCTGAGTAGTTATGATGTATTCTATGAATGTATGTTACAGAGTCAGAATAAATGCATGTAGCAGACATATACTCGTCATCACCATCCAGTGATCATTTGGTTCTGAATGCATATTACATGATGTATCAAACACGGCACAGTCATTTTAAGAAACATTAGAGATTAAAAGTAGATTCCTAACGGTGCACAGCCCAGTTTTGTAAATCATGGCTTTGCCTGTGCAGATACTGTTTACTAAATCTGAACATCTCAATCCCATTGTTTCTTGAACAGCTTGTGTGTCACGTTATCACTACTGAAGTTCTGTTTCATCTTTGTGTAAAAATATAGCTCCTTCCCAAAGGAGGAAACTCCTTCCCCTCCATGGAAAAAAATACTGTTTCACAAAACAAAACCCAACTGACTTACCTGAAGCATTTCTTGCACTCAGCTTTTTGTTGGGGTGATGGAAGTTTATTCTAAATATTGAATTTTTTCAGTGCTCTTCCAACTGTTTCATCTCTGCTGTTATTTCCATTACGTTACAAGAGAGATAATGGAGATTAGTAACTTTATATTTCTTGTGCTCTGTAGCAAATACTGTTCTCAATATTTTATTTTACAATTTTTTTTTAAGTTTTATTTATATTTAGAGAGATGAGAGAAGAGATGAGCTTTGTCTCTTGTAATGTGGGTCTCACACAGAATGCAGAATTTCTGGTCTGGGATGGAACTGTGAGGTATCTTGCAGCGTTTGCAAGCTGATGCAACCAAGCCAAAGCTCTTTAGAGACATTAGGATTATGAGAATATTTCCAGGGATAATAGGTAGCGTGAATCCATCTAAAATATCCATTGGGAGGTTAAAATACTTGGCATTCATTTGAGAGAAATCAGCTAAAACAGAACTACAGAAAACTCAAAGAAACTCCATCACGTTCTACTCCCATGTCTCATTGAAGCCATCGTGTCGTGTGTGAACGTACTGAGCACAATTTGGTATTTGTAGCATTGGGTAACTGTCTGCAAAATTGTAGGCTCCCTCCAGAATCAAAGTTGCAAGAATTTTGAGCAAAAAAAAGTAATAGGTCACTGCAGAATTAGCCAAACGTCCCAAGTTTCAGAGACAGCTCTGGCATCTCTGAAGTATTACAGCAGCAGCGGTGGCTACCACTCCTTAAGTGCACCTGCCACCTCTCCCCTCTTGCTTGATTGAAATATGGGCAGGAAATGACCACTTCAGAAAGGCCCAGTGTGATTGTGAAGCTGGAGACTCCTGAAATCCAGCAAAAGCTGCTCACTGACTGGAGTCCCTGTGAAACTCATGATTTTTAACTATAAAATAAATGCTCTGTGTGCTCCAGTGTTGGTAAGGGATGGATCAGTCCCTGCTCAAACTGAAGAGAAAAACTGTGGGGTCATCTGTGTGGAGGGGGAGAAGGGGAAGAACACAACAAAAGCTTCTTTTGTTTCTAATATAGGCCAGGGAGCAAATGCCGGAGGCCAGTGGAGCCGTGGAGAGCAGAGTTTCACAGGTAGAAAATAGTTCACAGAATCTTCATAGTAAAGAAAATTCACATTCCATTTCACAGACATCTCACAGCAGTGTCCCCTGTGCCCTGCTTTTATTTTGTTCTTCAGAGCAAGAAAGGTGTAATCTTACAGAAAGGAATTATTTTTGTACTTTGGATTGTGTTGCTGGTTACAGTAACTCTGATAAGGAGAAAGGAAAATCTTCCAAACAAATGTTAAAGGCTTGACAGTACTCCAGACATTCTTGTGTTGTCGTAGCCCATCAAAGCCTCGTGTAAAAAACATGAGTTTTTCATCCTCTTTCACTCACAGTTCTAACAGGGAAGCTAAACCCCAAGTCTGGTTGAGTAATGTACATTCAGCTAAGATAAAATAACAACTGCTCCATTTTTCCAGTGGAATGCCACCTCCTTTTGGAATGGGAAAAGTAAGTGTGAGACTGTTTTTTGTTGTTTGAGAACTAGAAATGTTTTATACTGCAAGCTGTGAATGCAGGAAGAGAAGGGAAATATAACAGTGCTGATCTAATCTTAGATTTTCTGTGTAAACTGACATTGTGCCAGGATACTGATGCAAAACTTGTATTTTAGTCTAAGAAATGTATAGATTTTTTAATGTATCAAAATAAAGTTTGTTTTTTGGTTAAATAACAAAGTCTTTTTGTCTCTGTGAGGTGCTAAGAGCCACCTTTCCTCATAGAAATGCGGTCTGACAGCCCTGAAAGCAAGCAGAGTACACCCAGGTCTGCTCTGTGCCGGCCTGCCCTCTGGATGGGAAGCTGCAGCAGAGCTGTGTGCGGCTTTCTGTCTCCCTTACTTGTCCTGGTGCCAAGAAATGCCGTGCTATACAAGTGCTTTGCTGGGCTGGGTGGTTAAATGGGGTTTTGCAGAGCAAGAGTATTATTTTATGTTGTCTTTCTTCTCACAAATCTTTTGCTCCTCATATTTCTTGGGGGTATGGGAATGCCTTGTTAATGCCTTATGCTGTATTATGCAGATTAATTCTCCCTCATGGCCAGGTTCCTTGGCCTCTCCAGAATGCAGGCTCCTGGGTGGTCAGTCCCACACTGAGCAGGTTGATAAGCCTTCACTCTCTGTCATGCACATTCAGAATCCTCTGCTCACAGCCAGGAGACAACACTGTCAGGGCTGCTAAGGCTGCCGCACCTGACTTGCTAATGTGCTTTGCCATACAGAGACAGCTCCTGGGAGAACGCAGAGTAGGGAAAGGTGAAGGAAGTTCTGTTTCTGTATTGAGATAGCTATGCAATCTGTTCATCTCTGCACTGCCCTGACTTATGTGGGGCCAGCTGCTCTTTATGAAATGCTTTGTACATGTTGGCTGCCCCCTAAGGAGGGTCTCCGTTCTGCAGAGATGTTCTGAGGAGCTCAGAAAGCTGCAGGTGGGTGGTGAGCAGAAGCAATCTGTAACAACACCTGTAAATCTTATTAGCAGGGGTATGTGCAAATGCAAGTTAATTCTCCTGTTCCTCCAATAGGCACACCTCGTTTCTGCTTTCTGGCTTCCAGGTTTTTTTTGTTTGTTTGTTTGTTTTAAATAAAGTAATATGCCAAGCTGAACAATGTTTTCTGCATGTATAATTATTTACTGCAAACCACATCAGCACTGCATTAGCATAACGTGGCTTAATTCACCCAGGAGCCGCATCCAGCTCTGATGTTGAAGCCATTGTGGCAAAGCAGCGAATGAATGTACTTGGGATGGAAAGGGCCAAACAGCCTCTGTACGCAGGCAGTTTCCCTGCAGGTGCATCCCCTTGGATGAGAACATCATGTCTGTTTAAAGACTGATGCTGCGTGGCTTGGCTGGGTGGGTTTGGTTGGAGCAGGAGAGGCACCGTAGATGCTGTTCATCAGTGGAGGAGGTCTTGCCCTTCCATGGGGCTGGGACCTCGCAGGCTGAATTGTCCCAGCAGTTCCTCCCCTCAAGCCACAGCTCCTTCCTCCCACAGAGGGCACCGCCAAGGAGCTGACCCAGTTTTAGTCTCTTGGATTCAGATGTTTAATGAAGATTAGCTAGTGCCTAGGGAGAGATTATTTAGAATTTCTAATTACTGTTTGAATTATGGGTGTGTTAAGTGGATGAAGCTTGCACTGTGCACAGAGCACCTACAGAAGCTGTTCTTCTGACACCTACTGTCGCACTCTGCACCTGATGTTCATTTATCAACGTGTAAGTAAATGTGCTGCAGGGGCAGGCATTGTGAGACGTTCAGTGAAGATTGTTCAAAGGTAGAAGCAAAGCTAATGGCAGAAGCTCTGAATTGTTTTGTTTGGCCACCCAACCTGGCAGTATTTAGGTGGGAGAGAAATAAACAGGTGAGAGGGAGTTTGACACTTAGGTGCTCTGTAACCAGACACAGCCCAGCTTCCACGACTGCTCAGCACCACCAGCTCTGGGGCTGGAGCCCACCTCCTGTAGTCCCTGTACCTACCTTTCTCGCTGATGGGGATGCCAAAAAGGTGAATCCATACCATATCAAATGCTGGAGAATTTCTAGAGAAAGGAAGGGGGTTTCCAGGCAGGAGTTTGCTACCTGTTTCACAATGCCTGATAGGAGAGCTGCAGAGGACTGCCCTGTGCTTGTGAGCACACAGTCCTACAGCCTCCAGACAAGGAAGGCCAGAGGCTGATTCGAACACTCAGGTATTGGATCCATCCTCTATGAGACAGCACAAGGGCAGGAAGCCTTGGAATAGGCTGTGCTCTCTGTTCTCACCTGGCTGTGTTGAAGCTCAAAAACTTTTATCAAAGCATCATTTTCTCAAAACCCACACACAGAGCCACTAATAAACCCAGCACAGGGACATGCAGCTCTGGGCTTCCCAGAAGTGCTTGAGAACTAATAAGGAAGCAAAAATTGAATGAGGGATGAACTGTACACAAAACTTGACATTTCTGTTTGTGGCTTTATGTACACAGGCTACAGCCCCGACCTCTATTCTTAAGCAGGACTGGCTTTAGGAATAGCTCATAATGAAAATAAAATGGAGCTTTCCAGACGTGGGTGCCAAGCAGCTGTTGTTCCAAGTTGGTAAAACACTCAGTGCAAGCTCTGATGGCCTTCAGAAGGGCCCCAGCTGTGGCACAGCGCAGCAAGCATGGGGAAGGAGGGAATGGGCTGAGGTGCTGCTCCTGACCCAGCACAGGAAACAGGCTCCCTTACCCTCTTGCTACAAACCACAAGGAAGGGACCGAGAAAACAGAGGGGAAACAGGTTTCTGCTCAGGGCAGCAGGTGCATTGCACACCCTGCCTTCCTCACCACCCAAAGGTGACCTTGTACAGAGGTGTGAGGCTCTGGAATTTGACAAGCAAACAGGAATGTGGATGAAGGTCCATCCTGGTCAGAGAGATCAGTGAGGGCCAGTCAGCCGCCTCCCCACGTGACAGCCATGTCCACTACCTAGAAAAAAGAAGGGGTGGTTATCACAAGTGGCTCCCTACTGAGGGAAGCAGGGGCCCAATGTTCCCACCAGTCCCAACCAATAAGGGATGTCTGCTGCCTCCCAGGGGCATGGAGGAGTGATGTCACTACAAAACTCAACAGCTTTGTACAGCTGCCACCTTCTCACTATACAGTGCTAGTTTTTCATGTAGGCAGCAAAGAGGGAGCACCAAGTCTGCTGGTGCCTGGTAAGATGCGCATTTCTCAAGCAGGGAAAGGATTTTTATACAAAGCTGATCAATTTTAAACTAGATTTGGTGGAGGAAAGCAATAAAACCAGGCTCACCAGTGATAAACTGTGGGACTGCTCACCAAAAATTGAGGCACTGCATGCTAATAAGGTCCCTCAGTCTGCTCCACATGGTGCTGAGTACAGTGAAGCATATTTGAAATGGGAAATTGCTTGAAGGCTTCAGGGTCCAACATTGCTGGGCAGGTTTTAAGTGCACAGGAGCAGGCAATTTCAAAGTGTCAGAAGTCAAGAAGGTTGGGCAGAAGGTCAGCTTTCCTGAGCAGGGAATGATAAACTCCCAGACCATCCTCAATGGAATCCATCCCAGGGTACTCAAGGAGCTGGCAAACAACATCGTCATGACACTTCTCTCAATTATTTTTTTAACAGTTTTGGGAATCTGAAGTGGTTCCAGTCTACAGAATACAGCAAACATAGTCCCCATTTTCAAGAGGGGCAAGAACAAAGATCCCAGTAACTGTGACACTGTCAGTCCTGCTTCCATGCCTGGCAAAATTATGGGTTATTCTGGGAGTTATTGAGAAACATACAGAAAATGAAGCAGTCATTGGCAACGGCAAACACAAGTTCACAAGAGGGAAGAAACTTAATCTTCATTTATGACCAGGTTACTGTAAGGTGGAACAATACAAAGGTAGTAACAGATATTCAAAAGGTTATTTATAGGGAAAAACTCACTGATTTGGACGCCTTCACTAGGAAATGCTGAGGAAACTTCCACCAGGGAGCAATCTCCAAGAGATGCTGCTTCAGTGGTGGTCAGCCCTTAAATGAGGTCTTAGAGGAGGTGGAGTCAAGCTCCACCCCTTCCAGGAGCACAGCTACATTACTCTCACCTGTGCTCCCACAGCTGACCCAACACTTGCCTCAGCTGATTAATTAGAGGTTCAGGCTGTGATTACCAATTTCCCATACAGTTACTCATGTGGTCGACCAAGAGAAGCCAGCTGATGTAACTTTGGGTTTCAGCAAAGCTTTCACTATTGTTTCTGCAGTTCTGTGGTATAAGAAAGGCAGTAAGGAGGCCATGTGTGATAAGCTGTAAGCAGTATGGTGGGATACAGATGTGGCCAGAACACAGACAGCATCTTCAGAAGTGGACTGTGGGAAAGCTTAGATGGTTCCCAGGGCGTTACCCATGCCCTCTTTATTGAAGAAGTGGCAGCAGCGCATTTCTTTGCAGGGTGAGCATTTTGTGTTTGCATCTACCCATTACAGCTTCCTTGGAATAACAAAACTGCTGCTGGCAATTAAAAAGAATTAGGTCATTTTTGGCCAGAATTAGGCATTTGCATGAAGCAATATGGGAAAACTGCAAGAAGACAGATGAGGCCCTATCCAGGATCACTGGATTTGCAGCAGAACGGTCTGCTGGAGGAGCTTCCTTTAGCATCTTATTTCTGCAAAGGATCAAAGCTGTCCTTGCTGCCTGTTCTGAGAGACCCTATTAAGGGGTCTGGCAAGAAAAAAAAGCACCATATCAAGGCAGGACAAACACTATCGCGCTGTGATAGCAGCAACACAGCAGGTGAGTGGTGCTGAGCATGTCGTGTCTGTGTGCTTATTAAAATGCTTCAGTGGATGCTTCATTATTTCACTCCTCCGGATGAGCCCTGCCAACTTGCAGCCTAAGGCCACAGCTCACTACAAGACACAGGCAGCATCAAGAGCCTAAATGGTAACAGCTTCATCGGCTATTCTGTTCCCTCCTTTGCAGTCACAATAATGAAATCCAGGGGGAACCAAAAGCACTCTGACTGCAGAGCATGTCAGCCAACCATTGTAATTTGTCTGTGAAATAAATAACCATTGACTAGCAAGCACAATTAGCTAATAAGATCAGTGCTTCATCATAACCCCACTTCAAAGAGACTGCTGGTAGAGTACATTTGACACCAAAATAGTGTCACAGGAAATGTTTGTTCCCTAAAACTGAAGGTGTGTCCAATTAAGCAATGTTGCAAAGAAGCCAGCAGTGACTTTTGCCACAGGCTGCCATCGGGAGGCATTTCTCTGCAGAATGCTGTGCACAGACCTGTGATATCCTCCTCAAGCAGCTCTTTTTGGCTCAGCTCACCCCTGCACTCATGTCACTCTGCTCTTTCCCCTGCCCTTGAAGACCAGTACACCAAAACATCTACACACATTTTGCTGCAAACCATTTTGGTGCATTTCTGGTAGAGGAGCTTGCTGGGGCCCGAGCAGCACACAGCTTATTAGGGAAGCTTTTTAACACCTGGCAATGTGCTGCTCCCCCTGCATCATGCAAGGATGAGCTCTGTTCTCTGGGCTGGACAGCAGTGCTTTCACTGCCCGGACAGCAAGCCTAGTGCCAGGATGCCTGCAGCTGTATCAGGAAATCTGACGTGTTTTGTGGGGTTTTTTTGTTTGTTTTGTTTTTTTTTATTTTACATTATAAAAGCAATTGGCCCACTTTTCTGTCTGTTCCAGCCCTCTAGCAAGCCATCAGCAAGCAGTGCATCTTCTGAGAAAGATAGAAATTATCCTGGTGCAATGAAGACTCCAGCCTTCATAGGCACCTCCCAGGCCAGTGCTGGATTCTGGGAGGAGATGCTAGTGGGCAGGGCATCTTCAAACTCCCCTTTCTGTGCTCACTGACTCCATGCTCTCTCCATCTCCTGGCTGGCCCAGGGCTGATCTCACTTCAACCACAGCTGCTGTACTGTTTGGTGCCTTCCTCAGAAAAGGATACTGCCTGTTCAACAGCCTTCTGATGGATGCTCATGGTCCTCATCCTCCCAGAGGACTGTGAGTGCCATGCCAAACATGAAGAGGAGATAATCTTATCTTGTGTGTCTTGCCCAGAACCAGAGCAGGATATGGTCTACCAGAGTCCCTGTGGTGGCAGTGATGGTACCTGACCCTTTTGCTCCTGCCCTTGCCTCTTGCAGAGTGGGACCTAAGGTGGCACACCAGAGGTTGCTGCTCTCCAAGAAGTAGGAAATCAGCCTTCAGGGAGAAGGTTATCTGCTCCAGTGCATTTCAGTTATGGCAGCTGCAAGACAGGGTCAGAAAATCATTTTGCACTCTCCACCTTCTTGTGCACAAGGAGAGTTAGGCTCATCATGCCTAGCTGCACCATGGTTTTTCCTGCATGGTTTTTACTGTACAGTCATCTCTTCCCTGCAATGCATGGGACTTAAAGGAGTCAGATCTCTTGTCATAGAATATCACAGAACCACAGAGTATCCTGATTTCGAAGGGACCATCCCAAGCATGGCCTCAGCTGTGCCTACACCATCCCACCAGTTCTTTGCTGTCCTCTGTGATTTTCCCACATCAACATGAACAGTCCCAGCTCTCCCCCTCACAGCCCCTCCAGCTCAGTCCCTGGGTGCCACATAGCCACAGCTGCTCAGAGAGGCTCTTGATCCAGCTATCTGGCAATCTTCATCTTCTTCTGCTCACTTTCCCTGTCCCTGCCAACTCAGGTATCCTATTTGTCTGTCTTAGGATCTAGACATCCCTTGGGGAAAGGAGGTGGAAGCTGTCTCTGCTCTGCTGTGCCCTAATAACTTGAGGTAGGCAGACAGACAACAGCTCCAGCCAGTGCCTGCCTCTTACAGGCCTAGTTGATGACCATGCTGTTCTGCTGCTATTTTTAGCTGTAATCTCCTTGCTTTGTAGCTAAATGTTGGTAACAGAGAACAAGGCTGTGTTGCTGTTTTCTTGCATGCTCTGTGCTACCATTTCTGTCTCTGTGTATGCGGGTCATTGAATAGCACTTGATAAAACAAGGTTCCTGCTCTTACACAAAATATCACCCATGGAATTTCAATTGCACTTGCCTCTGCCTCCCCTTAATCCTGCTGCAAGCAGAGAGCAGAACAAAAATGCACTTTAAAGCACTTCTAAACATCTCACAATGAAACGATTTGAATAAGGACCGAAAAGCCCTATGCATTGTGGATTTCAACTTCTCTCTTCAAGTGGCACTCAGTTGAAAGGGAAAGATGCAGGGTTACCACCATGTGGGTGGTGATTACTGTCAGAGTAAGTGGTAATCTTAGCATTCCATCTAAAGACACAATCCTGGCTCAGACCTGAGCAGCCCCAAAGCTTTGGGTTTAGTGTGTGCATTGACTTGCCATGTAGTAAACACTAGGGTTTACATGAAGTGTTTGCTCTCTTTGAGGAGGTGTGAGAAAGTTAAATACTACTCTGTTTGCAATACAGAGAACACAGACTCACACTGATTTCTGCAGTGTTTCACTGGGCCTTTCAACAGAAACCCAACAGCACCTGAAAGTCACTCGTATCTTTGGCAACTAGCATTTTTTAATTAAAGCTTCCTTCTGTTAATGAAGTTAGCAGGGCACAGTGCCACATGCTGAGGCTCCTGAGCTTTGTGTCCTTTGTTACTCAGCTCTCTTCTGAAAGACCACAGCTGTAACCCTTGGGTGCATGGACCAGCCATACCTGCCAGCTTTTCTAATTTGCAGCTTTGACTCTGAATCAGTCTCACAGTGCCTTCTCCTGCACAAATGCTCAGCAACACCTTCTGAGAGCAGGGATTGAAAGAACCTGGAGACAAGGACTGCAGCCAAACAGGCTGCTGATACCCAAGTCCAGCAATGCTTGTGGGGATGCAGCATAAGCCTTGGCATAATGCATCTACCTGTCCCTGATGCACAACAGCTTTACTTGCAGGAGGTAGGAGGTTCATCATCCCCAATTTTGTATTCCACCAGAAAAGTGGACATAGGTACACACAGAGTTTGTGCCTGCCAGCTGGCACTGGGTGACCAGGTCCAAGCACAGAAAGATGAGGAGGTTCTGAGCCTGTTAAGCAGGCAGCCACTGATCTTCAATAGCAAGCATATGCACAAAGCCTCTCATGTCCTCCATGGCATGCCACCTCCTTGCATCTCCTTGCTGAATGCTGGCTAAGGCAGCAGCAGTGCACTGGGCACACCATGGCTCACCACAGGAGTCTGAAGACTGTGTTCATGATGTGCTTGGAGAATGTTGTATCAGAGAAGAAGAGGACCAGAAGGCAAGCATGAAAAGCAGTGTTCCCAGACTCGAAGTGGTCAGAGGAGTGCAGTCAGCCGTGCAGCCCAGCAAAGCACAGCCAGCCTTGAATATTGCATTAACTGTGCCCCCTCTCTCCAAAAGGCATCTCTCATGCTGTTCTCTTCTCTGGAGTATGCCAGCACACAGCCCTGCAGGTTAAAGCTCTTCTTTCTTCATCTGTTCTTAATTCGTGTTCCATAACTTTCTATCAATAATAGCATTTAACAGTGGACCCTTTTACTCAGGTGTTCTTGCTTTTATGAATCCAAAAATCTCCCTTCATTTGCTATTTTTATCTTCTTTCTTTTTTTTTTTTTTTTTTTTTTTTTTTTTAATTTTTTCCCCCACTTTTTCTCATTTCTTTCTGCTCATGACTGCGGGGCTTTTCAAAATGTGCTTTGGAATGTGAAGTGACTTCTGGGCTGGTGGCTCCAGGCCAGCCCTCCATTTGTGGTGGCTAAGAAAATGTACTTATTCCCTGTGTTTTGTCATGGGTCAAAGCTTATTGCAATAGACATTTCCACATGAAAGGAGCAGCTCTGGAATCTGACAAACTGAAATGATTGAAGAACTCAACCTCCATCTTCTCGGACAGGTAACTCCCAGAAATATCTTTGTTTTCATGTAATGTTTTTTTTATTTCTTCTCATCAGCTCACACGAACTCCCCTGGCTCCTCTTTATTCAAGTGTGTCCTCCTTGCAGAGGTTTATCCTACATCTTAGAAGGAAAGAAAGGGAAATTTTACAGTAGTTGGCCAAAACTGAGCATTTTTGAGCCTTACTTGACCCAACAGGAAGAGAAGGCAGTAGAAGAGAGCTGAGAGTAGCAGGGCTGAAGTGGCCCTGTGCCAGCCAGCACACCCTGGAGCAGTGGCTCAGTAGGTGTGCATGGGAAGGCTGTGTGCAGCAGCATTACTCAGTGTGTGGCACTTACAGATATGAGGAAAAGAGGCAGGGAAGTAAATAATTGTGGAATGCAAAACTAAAATGGCTTTTTGGAGAAAAAGAGCAAGTGGTTAACTAATTGGCCTCAGAAGGATTATGCCTTGTGACTTCACAGCAGTCTCAAAGCAGGCTTGGGGAACATGCAGAAAACATGATTTGTGAGACCAAGCACCAGGAGCACACACAGGCCCTTTCACCAAAACCACAAACTAACTCTGTGCAAAGCAGGCATATAAATAAAAATGCAAAATGCGTAATTGTATTTGGGTATATACACATAATACATCTAGTGCAAACAGGATACATGAAAAAATCCATGGATAACTACAGAAAACTGAGAACACAGAGGGGAGACTGTATGAAGCAGGTGAATAGTGCTAACTCTGAGGTGGTAAATGCCCCATGTTAGGCTGTGGCTAAGCTACCTTTCTGACCCATGAGTGTGGCAAACCCCAGCCTGCTTGCTGTTGAGCCCCCAGGACAGTGGTATTTCCATCCACTGGATAATGGGTGTGCTGAGCACCAGCTGGCCAGAGCACCCAGCTCCACACTGGGAGGTCATTCAGGTCTACTGGAAGATCTTGTGGGTCAGCAGAGCACCAGCACAGCTTTCCAAGGTATGCAGAAGCATAGAAGGAGGCAGCATCCACACTCTGCTTCTTGGTGCAGGATAGGTCCTTACAGAAGTTAGGCTCTAAAATCTCTGTATCAAAGAAGAATCACTGCTGTCATTTGCCTGGCCTTTGACACGATCCCCCATAACATCCTTCTCTCCTAATTGGAAAGGTGTGGATTTGATGGATGGATTGTTTGATGGACTAGAAACTGGTTGCGAGACCATAGCCAGAGCATAGTGGTCAATGGCTCAGTGTCAGGATGGAGATCATTGACAAATGGTGTCAGTACTGTGCTTTTCAACATCTTTATCAGTGACATCAACAGTGGGATTGAGTGCACTCTCTGCAAGTTTGCAGATGACACCAAGTTGGATGGTGCTTCAGTGTGCCCGAGGGACAGGCTGCCATCCAGAGAGAGCCAGACAGGCTCAAAGAGTGGGCCCAAGAGAATCCCATGAGGTTCAGCACAGCTAAGTGCAATGTCTGCACCTGGGACACAGAAGCCTCCATTAGCAACATGTTGAGCTGGGGCTGAGATGAAAAGATTTCATCCTCCCTGTCCTGATTTATTACCAAGCGGTCATGGTGACTTATATGTCAACCACATCAA